>NC_056746.1:141584599-141742099 GCF_019279795.1 Protopterus annectens
CCTGAGCATGACCGATGTCTGCTGGATATACTCCCTTCATGGGAATGGCCAAGGACCACGACCTCATGGCCTGCCATGTCTGGGTATGGACAGCAGACTCATCAATGGACCAGAAGTACTGCCACTACGGGAGCATGGTTGGGCACGACCACATTGGTTATCAGTAGATGTTGTGGCTGACCTACACCTACGAGGATGCCATTCCCATTCCCAGCAAACATTCCATCACAGACACTGCTCATTCAATGACAGACACCCCTCTGTCCATCACAGCCAACCCTCAATCCAATGTGTTGTTCATCCGAGCCAGTGAAAATCGGCAACAAGGTGGAGGGCAGTCATGCAGGTCAGACTGTGCAACATCCACAACCCTGAGCATTTGTCTGGAGTGACTTTCTGAACATGCCTGTGCCTCCATGACAGCCCTAAACATATGTTGAATGACATGGGAAGAGAACTGCACCAGGTGAAGGAGGGAGGACAGCAGGCGCCCTCCAAGCACCCCTATCAACCCTTCTGTGTGGCACCTCACCAACACTTTGGTTACAGCCAGACTCAACAGGCACTGAAGCCACAGTAGCCGCACTTCCCTGCTCAATGTCCTTGCTTGCCATAGCTCAAGCTAAATGCAGAATGAGCATTTCCCATCCAATTGCATTTTATATGCTGCTGCTTTCCCACCTACTGCAAGTCTCGTGCTTAGAGTGCACACAGTTTGATTTTGCAACATTTGAAAACACTTAACATGCAAATGCTGTAGGCGAGGGTGTACACTGACAGGTGGCATGTCTGCCTGATGGTAAGCAATGAGCAACAGTGGCAGGCAATGCATTTCAAGGTTGTTAGGTATACAGGCAATTGTGTAAATCTGCTAGTCAAATGAACCATGTCTATGGTTCTCCTAAGAAGGTTGAGAAAACAGTTCTGTATGTTGCAGTTTATTGCTATAATCTGCAATCTCAACAGTAAAACAAAATTTGCATACCCGATAATAGAACACCAGACCATCTCCAATCCACACCTGCACTTAACATCTGCTGCCACAGAATTAGTGACATGACATGACCTATCTTAGTAGTTCTTGTCAAGTCCTCACTGTTAATCATAGCACAAGTTTACTGTATTTCTGTGATACTATTATTAGCCTAAAATAATTATAGTAATACACCAACTGTATGAACTTGCAGCTCTCAGTTTCTTGATTTTTATATTTATTGTGGTAATTTCTATCTGCTTGGAGTGGTACTGGGGTAATTTTACATAAATTATCTGCCTGCAACTTATGGTAACCTACACTAATGTATTTCATATCTCTGTACTTGCATTTTGATCAGTGTTTTTATTTTTTTATTCTGTATAGCTTTTCTCCCTGGGCCTCCGCTGAAAATGTGTTTCTGACGCATTCGGATTTTCCTGGTCAACAAATTTTCAAAATAAATAAATAAATCCAGTTTATGTCTGTGGTTGTCTGGGTCCTACCTACAACCTGGGTGGCCCATTCGTACAGTTTGAGCACTGCTGCATTTTGCGTAAACCAGCTAAGTACACAGTTAAACATGTTTATGGAAATTGGCACATTGTGCAAACACTGCCCCCCCACCCCCACCCCCCAAAAAAAACTTAAATGGGAGATTGGTCAGATGTGAAGACAGAAGTCAATACAGAATGACATACATTTCAGTTTCATACTTCATGTCCTTCAGAATATGCATGCTAACACAAAGGTTTACCTGCATATTGTTGGAAATGGCAATATCGATCGCGCATTTGGGTGGACCAAATGCGTGAATTTTAAACTTCGACATTCTCAGACATTTGAAAAACAAACCGAATAGCTGATTCGCTGATTTTCAAACTAAAATGTCGATGACACATCGGGCAAGGCCCTCTGCACCCCATACCCACCTACTTTAATATACTAACTTTGTGATCGCACTACAGTGGGGGAAAGGGATCATTTCCCGATCCCCGCTATAGTGCAGTCCGCACCCCCCTACTTTAATATACTTACTCCGTGACTGCACTACAGTGGGGAAAGGGATAATTTCCCGATCCCCGCTATAGTGCAATCCACACCCACAATGTCAAATCTGCAATGAGCGAATGCCAATGTGCATTCACCCATTGCACATTCGGACACTTTTTTCAAGGTTTTGCCAATCTGAAAACCTCCTTTCACACAAAGTGGATTTGCACGCGTGCATAATGCACTTACGAAGGTAAACCTAACAAATCCTATTATTCCACCTATCATCTATGATTCGCAGTCTGATATAGTAAATCTCTCCTATTTTTGGCCCTTTGGCCCCCCCCATTAGTTTAGTGTTTGTCCAGATTCGTTCCTTGAAAGATTGGATGGTACAACCCATTATTCTCAGTGTACAGGTTTCGCAGCCAGCAACACTGGAGCAAGATACAAAACCTTGCTTATGCGCACCGGGCATCATTAATATTCATGGGGCAATGCCACATGATGAGCAGTATTGCATAAATAAAAACACTCCATGTAGGCTCAGCACAGAACCTACACGGAGTTTATTGAATCCTGCAGAACTTTCGTTTTCTAGTACTGATAAAACGGTTTGACAAAGTTAATGACATGATAATCTGACAGTATTAGGGGACTAATTTTCGCAGGATTAGTTGGTCTGATGGCCCTACAGCGACTATGCTGGAGGATGAATTTTATGATTTATGCAGGCTTAATAACTTAACTCAAATGACCAACTTTCCAACTAGATAAAATAACATCCTAGATCCTTTACTTACTAAAATTCCAAACATAATATTTGGGATAAAACAACTGTGTCTACTAAGCAACTCACATGACTTGACTTTTCAATTTAAAATAACTAAAGCTTTTTGTAAGAACCAGCAAAAAAGAGAATCTTTAATAAGTTAAACTTGTTTGATCCAAATTGTATTAATCAAATAAATTCTATGAAACTGACTTCCCTTGAGAAACTAATGCAAGAATTATTCACAGGACTTTGAAAATTTATGTAAAGCTTACTTGTCCAGTAGTACAAAAATAACCAATAGCTCATTCAGAACCATTATACCATGGTGGAATACTGGCCACACCAAATGTTTGAAAAAAAGGAGCAAATTCAGGCTTTGGAAGCGGTACAAGAGTAAAAACTTAAAACAAGTTTAATTGTTTCCAAAAGGCTGAATGCCTCTCTGAGATTAGCAAAAAGTAAATTTAGAAGTAGCTTATGTAGTAGCCCTTGTCCCAAAGAAATGTACTCTTAGGTTATATATACTGGTAATGAGGGTCAATTTTTGGACCAATTGTTGTTGGAAGTGAAGTACTGAACGCTTGAGCATTGCTGGCAAAATCATTTAATGAGTATTTTTTGGTAGATTATGCCCTTTCATTTAATGAAGTTTCTGATAAAAATATTTTTTAATAAAGGACTGTACATACCCAGTTTTTAATATGACCCTTATTCAATCATTATTTTTGTCATATTAGACAGAGTAGCAGTATGGGACCTGATAATATTCCAGGAATTTTCTGGGTATACTGCAGCATATATAATTTCAGCTACTATTACACAACGTTTTAACAACTTGCTGTACTCCAGGACTGTGTTCCTGTAAGTTGGAAACTTGCAGATATAATTCCTATTCACAAGGGGGCTCAACAGAAAAGAAGTCTTACTTAACTGTTGGGAAGAGTTTTGAGAGGTGTCCACTTTTGTTTCTCACTTGTGATTTTCAGGGATGATTAATGGACCACATACACAACACAACATGGTTTTACAAAAAAATGTTCAAAGTTCACTAACAACTGAAAAAACGTTCAAAGTTCACTAACTTAATTGAATTTTATGACCCAGTGACAGCAGCCTTAGACATAGGTATGTCTTCTTTGGTGGTGTATTTAGACTTTTCTAAGGCTTCTGGTAGTGTTCCCCACTCTAATATTGTAGATGCCATGCTCAAGCAAAGTCAATCCATACAATGTTTGTTGGATGACTGACTGACTTCTTGGTAGACTGCAATGAGTAAAGATAGGGAATTGTATGTCCAGCTGGCTTGATGTAAACAAAGGTACTTTCCAGGGCTCAGTATTAAGTCCAGTCTTGTTTAACCTGTTTTTTTCAGTTATTCCTAACATATCAAAAGTCTTGATGGCAAAGTATGTTGATGATATTAAATTAGGTTGTTATCAACTTCACTGAAGATACTGACCACTTTAATCATTATCTGTGCTTGTGGCTGAATGGTTAGATCTAACTGGATTAAAAGTCAATAAGGACAAAGGTGTTAACTTTATATTTTGGGAAACAGACTGTGGAAAATCATATAAATTTAGGTCCTTGTGAGTTACAAAATACAAGGATTTAGGTATTATTTGTAGTATAGGACTAGTGCTTAAAAGTTAAAGCTAAGGCAGTAAAAGTTACTATAACTACGAACTATACAACAGGAAATAAAGATGGTCTTTTGAGGTTGTTCACAATATACATTTGTCCTATGACTGAGTATAACATGTTGTTTTGCTACTATAAAAAGGGAGATCTGGTTTTACATGGTATTCAACAAACATTTACAAGGTGTTTCATTACTTGTACAGATAAATAATATTCATCTCGAATGAAAAGTTTAGACTTCTTTACAATTAGCTATAGATTTATGCTGGGGAAATGTTGCTTAGGCCTACAGAGGACTTTGGAGAGAATGACATCAGTCATTTCTGAATTGCCGAATACAAGTACATTAACTAAAGCAGCAAATTGTATTTTTAGAATAGATGAGTCAAGGACAGTTTTAAAAGCAAGTTACTTAACAGTTACTTAATGCAGTCAGTGGCTCAGTTAAAGAAAAGAGCCCCTTTGCATATTCGTCAATCTTCTTTGTTGTAAGCTAGACACTCTATTCGATTCAAGGGTAAAACACACTTACTGAGGAGTCTGCATACTGATTGACCATTGGCCTTTATGCAGGAGCAAATGAACTATTAAACTAATACACAAAGGAAAGTAGAATGGTGACAAGATAAGTGAAGGTATCCAGTAGCAAGTGGAAAGAGGTGTGGAAGAAAGGATCAAGAGCAATGTCATTCTACACCTATAGCAGAAAACAGCAAAGCAGAGACACATGTACATGCTGAATAAAGACGGAAGCATGCAAGATCGAGAAAGAGAGATACTGAATAAATATTTTGTTTCAGTCTTCATGAAGGAAAGCAAGAGGTGGGAGATGAGCAGAGTGGGTGCGAAATGCAGTAGACAAGTGCCAGAAGACAGGGAAGGTGATGCAGTTTAAGGCTGTTGGCCTTCCTAATGGACAAAAATCTTCAGGATAAAATCCAACACAGATTCCTGTCCAAAAGCAGTTGAGGGGGGGGGGGGCAGCAGGTCATACCGCTCAGCCTCTTAAGAGAGGAAAATCTGGACAAACCTGACAGAATGAGGGGACAAAGGTTCAAAAATAGGGACAGATTTTAAATGCTGCTCTTATTAACTTACAATAACAGGATTTGTCATAGCATTTATTTTTCTGATGGATATGAAGTCTGAATCAAACATGTATATAATTACTTAGTGAATTCAGTCCTCAAATCATCCCAGTAATTTGCCAGAAAAATCACAAATTTTATGAGGAGCAAACCAAATGAGGCGAAAGTAGTACGGTCATGATCTATTTGGATTTCAGCAATGTCCTTGACTCGCCCACAAAACAATTGCTAGGAAAATTTTAAGACAGTGGTGCACAATGTCCAGCCCGGGGGCCAAATCCGGCCCTCCACGCAATGCCATCCAGCCCCCAGAGAGTAACCAAAAAATTTTAAAATGTGAAAAAATACTATACCTTACTCCAGTCATGCAAACTTTCCAGCACATGCTTACTTAACTGACTGCAATTGCACACGCCTCTAATTTTAGCCGCAAAGTAACTATTCTTTCTTGTTTATAGCTTAGTCTGTAAACAGTAGTAACTTTCTGCAAGAGTTTGTAACAAGTCATGGCTGCAAGCCAGAATAAAGTTAAATGCAAAGTTGATGCAGAAAGCTGGCAATTTCGTGACTGCTGTCTTAAGTAAAAATGCCAGTCACCTGTACGTATTATTAACTAGTAACGACTTACTATGTTTTGAGGTGGCCCGCAGATTCATTAAGAATTTGTGTAGTGGCCCTCCCCACAAAAAGTTTGTGCACCACTGTTTTAAGAGTGTTTGAAATGTAGTAAAAGAATATACAGAGTAATACAAGAGTGACAGAAAGGACACAGGGTCAGAAACAAGGACAATGGCTAGAGGTGTGAAATATGAATCAGTCTCAAGTAATACTCAGTGTGTTCATTTTAGACTACTTAAGCACTCACAGAACAGGAATAACTTATTTGCCAATGTAACAGAGATGCAGCAGTAAAGGATTGGGTGGGTTAAGGAAAAATTAGCAAATGGGCAAATGCAAAGTACTGCTCTTGGCCCTTGATAGTCCCAGGTATCAGCTGTTAGAACTGGAAATTATAACAACTAAACAAAATGACTCGGGGATGCTGATCACAACAGGATGGTGTGAGAAGCCAGCAGTGGCAGCTTCCAAAATGGTGAGGTTTATACTCAAAAGAATAAATTGCAAATGCCAACAAGGAATGCTGTGACTCTACCATGCCTTGAGGAATGTGAAGTTCTGGAGCAGGCCAAGAGATGGACATCAGGCTGCAGGAGGAAGTCCAAAGGAAAAAAAATTAGGACTACTTTCGAAAACAGCATTTCTACAGCCCGGCGTGTTTTTTGTAATTTGCTATTTTCTGTCGTGCACTTGGATTTACTAGTGTAGGACCCTGGAATCTTTGTTTTTACTTCCTGAATAGACATGGAAAACATGGACTTTAAGAAAAGAAACATCAGCATTTTACACACAGCTAGGCTCCTTGCAGGCTCCACACCCATATGATACTAAACACTGTAAAACCAAGAGTGCTCAGTCTCTGAAGAAACGAAAAAGCTTCATTAACTACAAAGTTACAATTTCAGAGGCAGTACAACCACAATGTGTGACTACACTAAATTCAGCTAAATAGATCAGATCAAGAGTCTCAATTATACTGGACTTGGTAAAACTCTGTGGTCTTTTCCCATAGGAAAAGCACTGCATGGAACAGAGAGGAAAGCTTATGATCAGACACTAAAACGGTAGAGCTCTTCTCACTAAAAACAGAAGAAATTCAATGGGGACATGATACAAGTGGTACAGATCATACCAGGGAGGCAGTAAGAATTAACACACAGATCAGTAAGGACTGCCTACATCTGCAAAAGTAGTTCTTTAATGAAGGGGTAGTGAATTCAAGGAGCCAGCTGCCAAGAACGGGCAGTGAAGAGGAAACCCATGATGGTATCCAACAATCACCTGCATTTCTTACAGAAAAACAAAAAATGACGTACTTCAATGGATACTACAAGTTTTCTAGTACTTCCACTGTTTGCAGAAATTATTGCCCTTCCATACCGATGCATTCAATGAAAAAATAAAAAAAGGTCATTCTAAAAAATTGCAATCAGGATTTGTATCATTTGAAAACTAACTTGTAAAAAGACAGCAATATGAACTCAAATGGTATATCAGAGGTCACTTGTGCTGCTGCAGGCAACCCAGGTTCAGTAACAAATTCTCATGCCAGAGGACTGTCTAGATGAGAAATGAGTGAATGCACATTTTTTAAGGGGACTGATTAAAGCAAACACTGAAATGATTACCCTACACAGAAAGAGGGCCAGAAAGTGTTGCATGATTTTCTTGCATAGGAGAGCAGGTAGATTAGCAAGTTAACAGCAGACCTTAAGAAATGCAAGCAGGCCTGTCTGGCTCTAATGCATCACTAATGTGGGGGGCAGTAGGTACATAAAAGCTAAGCTCTCAAATTGTTTGTGGGCAGTTGGCTAAGGTTCCCACAACCAGAGGTCAGTATACAGAAATAAACAGTTTAAAACTAAAACTCGCATTTGAATTGGGGAAGCAGAATGGTAATTATGCATACTATGTGCACTGTTATAATCTGTGGCTATACTACATGATTCTGGAAACATAAAAGTACTGAACACACTGTACTATTGCAACACATTTTACTGGCTCCAAGAGTACTTAATCATACGTTTATTTATTACATGACACAGTGAGTGAATTCTGTGTGACAGCATGAATCTGCTACTGCATACAATACTTGTTTTTACTTACAAAAGTGATAACATTTAAGAATTCAACTGTCTTACCTCTCAACGCATGCATAAATTATTCACAGAAATTATAACTTAAGAAAGCAACTGCCTTACCTCTCCTAAAGCATGCAGAATTTTGGACCTGAAAGGGATGATACCACATAGCAATGCTATTAGCCAGAAAACCAGCAGCAATCCAGAGGACTGGACTCCATTAGTTCTTTCATACTGAATTAAAAAAGTTGCAAGCAGCTGTGAAAGAGAAGAAGATGATACAAAGCATGGGTAAGTTATTTAAGAAACATAGTACGTCTCCACTATTTCAAAATAAGCTTTCTTCAGCGTGTTCAAATTTTGCAATACTACATGAAAATGTACTTAGTAAAGAATGGTTTTCACATTATCCCTCCATAACCTAATATAATAAGTAAAGTTAATTTCTGCTTCTGTTCTACCTTAAAAGGCATACTTTCAAATGATCAATAGCAGAATGAGATTAAAAGCTAATCAGACAGAAATGTTGCAATAATACATCAAAAACACATCGCCTTAACATCAGAGCTAAATAGTACATTCAGCATTTTTATCAGTATTAATATACCGTAGCGTTGTCGCCTCACAGTAAGATGCTGTCCGGTTCGATTCTCAGCTAGACCGTCTTCTGCGTGGAGACATGCGTGAATGGGTGCACCTTCGTTGAAGGTTGTGCGTCAGGCCTGGCAAGCCGGTACGTAAAAATCAACTGCCAATCATTAGCGGACCGGAGTTCCGCTTGTGGCGACCCCTAACCGGGAAAAGCCGAAAGACGCAAATAATTAATATACCCTGAATTTCATAACATAGCATACCAGAAACAATTGCATGGCAATATAAACATTTGCCTTATTACACAATAACATTCATCTCACACAACGCAATCATCATAATTTTATGGGGACGTGATACTTCAATTCCTAGAAAGCATCTTAGTTCAGATTTCAGACTGTGCACAACAGTAGTACCTACAAAGCTTAAATATTGTACCTCTATACTCAGTCTTATATGACGTACGTATTCCTTTAAAAAAAATCACCATAAGAGGAAATCTGATATTATGGTCTTGCAGCAGAAAACTATACCACTTAGCATAAGCAGGCATTAAACCAACTCTGATTTCCACTCCTCTTCCTGTTCAGAGAGGTTTGCTCACAAAGGCAGGTCTTCTTCCTGGTTATGATATAGCTGCCTCAGGATAAAGACACAGAAGTCTGTTTTCTCATTCTTCATGGGCTCTGGGAATCTTGCGGGTGTCTACCACCTATTGCCCTTTTGCTTGACAGAAAGGTCTGTGAGGCATCTGATATGTCCCCTGCAGTGTGCATTTTGCCTTCAATGAAAGACTGGCATCAGTAGAGCTTGTAAGTTCCATACACAGTTTAGTCGATCATAACTAGCACTTACTAAGCACAACCCAAAAGTCACTGCAGCTACTCCAGGCCATTCTAACCCCAATAACTATGCTAATCTTCTAGTCAGTGGTACTCTGCACAGTCTCAAAAATCAACACCCAAGAAACACCTGGTGTGATCTTCCAGCAGCAGCAAACAACCTTCAGTGATTTACAGACACCCAGTCCAGGTACCACACACTGGCCTGTATTCCCAACATTCCTATGCTGCACTGCTTTCTGTCACCAATACAGGGGCTAACCTGCACAGGTCTCCCTGCAGTCACCACTGTTACAATATTGTCTTTTTCACTAATCTCTGAAGGACCTTCATTCTAAAACTTTCATGTCTATCAGCCCTCTTAAAATTAAAAACTCCAGTTATCTATAGGCAGTGCATTCAAACACAAATGTCAGAAGGTGCAGATCCTATGCTCCTTTATTCAGTTTTGTCTACTGGGAAGAGGTACTACCAAATCTTTTCACAGATCCCAATCCAACAATGATGGGGAGTCATCTGAGGGTGGTCCATATTATCAGGCCTCTTCAACTTCTGCTGCTGTCAAGATGTCTGGATCTTCCATGACGAATGAGGATTAAACAAGTTTCATGGAAATGTCGCACAGCCAAGCACAAAAGCACTGACCACCACCAGCAAGCTAGTTCTTCTCCAAGAGGCTCAAAGAAGCTTGCATAAGTCCTAAACAGATCTCTGGGTGGTGTTATCAACAGAATCACTGGTTCATTCTAGACAGTTAAGCAGACAGATCACTTGTAGCCTAGCCTTAAGTTCCCACTTCATCAGTACCCTACAGCTTAAATTAACTACTGCCTAATTTCACAGTCTTTCAATGTAGGTTTGAGGAGCCAGACCAGGGTGAATTTACAGTTACTCATCCATTTGTTCATGCTGCACTTGAAGAGGGTCAGGCAGTTGCTTTGTTTTACATCCAAGGGTAGTCTATTTCCTAGAAGAGAGATATTTACAGGATCATAGGAAGTTACTAGGCTAATAGCCCTAGGGTCCTTAAAAAGCTTATAGACAGGTTCTACCCTTATTTCCATGATCGGTACCTACTGTCCCTGTCCAAGAGGGACGCAGGTGGAACCCCTGGGGTGAATTTACAGTTACCCATCGAATTGTCCAGACTACATTTGAAGATGGCCAATGAGGTGCTCTGTTTAACATGAAGTGGGAGTCTGCTCCAAAGGTATGATAACCTCTGGGAGACATATCTGTCCCTCCAGCAGGTTCCAGTAATATCACATACCAGGTTAAGGTCTTTAGAGTGAGTAACCCATGTACAATTCGACTTGCAGCAATAAGACAGGGTCAGAGATTGCTTTATATCCAAAGCACAGTTTGCCTCTGAGTAGTCTGTATAAAACAGAATAAAATGACAGTAATTTCAGATGATTCGCATACAACAGATGCTGAATACCTTGAATTTTCCTTGTGAGGAATCTTTGTGGTCTCTCCAATTGCTGCAGGTACTTGGAAAGTTACATATCAACAGGGCCACTGTACTCTAGTATTGGCCTGATGAGGAAAAAGTAGAGGGAGGTTATAACTTTTTTTTCAGGAGGCAATCCCCTCACTTATGAGATGAGCAATATAGACTGCCCTTCCAATCACTGGGGAGACATGCTGATTAAAGGTAAGGTTGCTGTCACCCTGTGTGCCCAGGTCTCTCATCACCGAGTGCATACTTGGGGTGTTGCTATTGATGTGGTAGTTAGCAGGAACATTGCTTTTACTTAAAGGGATAATACATTTTTTTGCATGGAGTATAAGGCCATGACTTTGGCACCAATCATTTATTTAAGACCTTCCTGTAGCATGTTGACATCATTTGGAGATTTTATGAGCAGTCATCACCAAACTTTGTTAGCCACAGACTTAGTTTTTGTTTGTACTTTAGAGAAAGGGATTCCAAACAGCAGAGGTCCCAGGACTGATCTCTGTGGAACACCACTGGTTACAGGTCTGCTGCTGAAGGTTGATTCCCCTATTTTAACTAAATGTGTTCCGTCAGTGAGCCAGTTAGCGACCCATCCAACGATATAAAGGTCGATACCTAGCCTGTTCAGTTTGTCAATGATTTTTTTGTTGTTGTTGATTAACTTTTGGGATATACATCTTGCCAGCAGGTTGCATTTATGCTGCACTGAAAGTTTAGCTTCTCTGGGTGGGGGTTTAGGGTGTTTGTTTTGCGGTTGTCTAGGTGTTCACATAGGACTGGATCACTCAAGGCTTTGTTGAAGAGGCAGAAGTCCCCCTCAAGAGTCTGTAGGAAACACAGAAGAGAATAAATGACTTAAGGTGGTCTAGGATAGCACAAAGAAGCATGCCCTTGATTCTGTTTGTGTGGAAACCCTGTGGTCTTCTGAGTAGAGTCATACGTTTACACAAGTACATACCAAAATGGATGCTTTACTGCTCTATTAGGGGTATGATAAGGGAACAGTACAGAAGAGTAATATTTCCCTTGACCTAGACGACAAGCCCCCCAGTAAAACAGTCTGGCTAGATAAAAGGATTCCGTAATGACGCCAAATACATGGTGATCAAAGGATAGTTTATTGTTGATGACGTGTCCAGCTCTCTAACAATCATATCAGTTTTCAAAAGGATGTCATCTACGTGGTAGGTACATGGGTGTCCACATCTGCCAAAGGACACAATGCTCTACTGACTGGCATTTATATTAAGCCTGTGGTCCTTGCACCACTTGTCTCTATGTATTAGACCCTCCTAAAGAATCTGGGTGTCAGCTGGAGAGTTTATAACAACTCAAGTGTGCAGATATCAGCCTTGACATCAGCCCGAGCATTATAAAACAGAAGTTGCCCAAAGGATGGTGTTAAAAGCTACAGTGTGATGAGGGGAGGATGCTAATATGCAGGGGAAAGTAAGGTTGAGATAGGAGTTTAAAGCTTGAGGTAAACATATCTGCCAATATGTTGGCAATGTCTTCTAAGGATTAGGATGTGTTCTTGTCCTGTATTATCTCAATGAATTGCTGAGTATTGCTTCTAAAATTTCTAACATTTGAAAAAGGCTATGCAGGTGTCCTTTACATGGGCTGCAATTTGCAGTTCAACATCATCTTTGGAGGATTTGATTTTGCTTCTTTATTTATCTTTTGAGTCCACTTTTAGAGGATGAGGTATACATTTTTTATGTTATGAAGATTATATATATTTTAGTATCCCTGCCTCTTTTCAAAGAAAGAAGACATTTTTTCAGATCCCAACATTTATTTTATTTTGATTTTATTTATCCTTTGTTGAGTGGGTTAGTCCCAATAGGCTAATAGCCTCTTTTAAGGGGTCACCCAAGGTGCTATTTATATTACTAAAGGGAAATTTGGCCACAACATCAGATAACTTCCTCTACCATTTTTGATTAAGCGCCATGAGATATTTTACATCCACCTGAGCTACCCCCATCTCATCACAAGGACCAGACACAGCACCCCCCGTACGCTGTACTATGGTGTCAGTAATCTGGGAATAGAACCTACAGCCTTCTGCACCAAAGATGTGTGTGCAATCTCTTGGACCAGACCACTGTTGAGATTTCTACTATTCAAATTAAAAACACTCAACAAGATGCCACAATTACAACTGACTGTTTTCACACACAGCCTGGGTGACGTCACAGTTAATATATTGCTAATGAGAAGAGAAAGAACACACAACTCAGCAGCATGAAGTGCTAATACAAAGCTAGCATCAGCTTTAACCACTATAAGAATGTGCCCTTTTGAGAAGACAGTTTTACTCCAACATCTCTGCTGAGTTATTACTGAAACAGACTAGTTTTCTCATGCAGTTCAACTGTTACACATTGCAAGACTTGCTTGAAGCAGCAACCACTATTACACATTTTGAAGGGGAAAAAGTCAGTTACATTTGCCAGAGCTTACTTCAGCTTTCAGTACGTTTTACTGAAGGACAATTAAAAACTTCACAAAACCCATCATATTCTTTCTCTGAAAACAATTACATTTGTTTTGGCACAGTACTACTTCTCTATACTTTATATAATCAAGTCTTAACTTTGCTCTGTAGTGGTGTGTGGTCTATTTCCATCAGAGATTTGTGATGTATACCCACAGAACTATTCACATCCATACGCAATGGCAAACTCCTATCTACACTATCTTTTTCGTTGACTCTAAAAGGCTCCTGACTGCACAGATACAATCTGGAGTTGCACCTACTTGTACTGTGACTTATTTCAGTCACTAACTAATCATTTTAAAGCACATTAAAGCTCTGTACTCCAGCATCACTCTGTACCATGTTTCAGTAATGTCACTGATGACAAATTCACACCTGCCAGGTTTGAAAATACTTAAGATACTGCATGATTCCTATAAATCCCATGAAACATCTGAACTAAGGCTCTTACTTTGTATCCGATTTCAAGCATAGGACAGAACTTGTATCAGTTCTGTAACTGATTTTCCACTTAATCTTGTTCAGTTTTAGGTTATTCTGTCTCAGCCTTAGCCTTGAAATATCTTGTCCCTTGTTTGACTGCATATGAAATCATAAATTTACATATAAACACCATCACCAAGTCCGTCTACTATCTGTACAAAAGCACTTTGAAACATTTCAGGTGTTGATAAAATATAAAATGTGAAGCTTTCCACTGGCAAATTAAAAATACAGAGCCTGGAGCTTTCCTAGTTGGACCTTCTTTGGCAAAATCCCTGATTTGAATTAAGCAAAGAAAATACTTGACTTCTTGCATTACTGACACTACTACTTCAGCTGTATAAAGCACATGTTATTCTCTTTTGTGCAGCAGTTTTAAAGTCTTGTGGAGCTATACAAACAATTTCATCTGGGTCGTTATAACCATTAATAAAGACGGTTTCTGAATCATACCAATTTCCTTTGAGCAGTTTAATTCTGAATTATAGTACACAATATTTATGGAACGTTACTTGAAGCAACTAAGAGCCCTCTCTCCAGAATCCATCTGAATATGATCTTGAATGTTAAAATACTACTAAACACGTTAAAAAAAAAAAAAAAGGTTGATCCACACCAAATTTTTCTGCTATACCAAGTTTATGACAAGTCAAATGGCCTAATACAAAAGAAACATATGCAGCATCAATTATCTAGATATGAATCTGGTATTTCTAATGTTTACATATAAGCACTTTCTGGCCCTTTGGTTATATATGATGACCAGAGCACTTAAGCAAACTACAGTAACTACTTCAAGGTACTCTCAAAGAGGCAATGTCTTTGAATGTTTCAACAGACATTACAATATAATGTGCCTGTGTGTCTAACTCTATATTTGATTAAGTTATTCAGAGTCGTCTTCTTAGAGTCCCTGTAATTTTACTCCACAAACTTGCACACTGTGAATCTTCTCTGCAAAAACTGTACCTATCAATAACCAGCTTTCATGACTCTACTACACACTGTCTTAGACTTCAAATTTCTTTCATCTTATATACCTTAGGAAAAAAGTTAATGCTTCTGCAAACACTTCTATGCACTTTTTAATAGCAGGACATTTTTTTATTTGGCTTACACATACTGCAGAAGATTCCCTGTGCAATATCAGACTTGCTTTTAGTGTTTGCAACAAACTTTAAAGCTCATTTTTACCATTTTCACTCATTTTCAGCTAAAGGAGAACTGCACACACATACTGAAAAAAAAACAAGTTTATTTCATGATGTCTTGATGTTTCCTACATTTCAGCACCACTTTTGTATTCTATATACTTTTTTTTTATATATTTTTAAATATAATTCCAGAGTATGCCCATATGTCGTCCCACATCTTGTTTTTTCTACCTCTAGGTATCCCACATCGAAGGGTTTGGCTTTAAAATATTACATCATTGCCCCTAAGCTCCTGTCAATGCTTTGACTTTACATGTCTTTTCATGTAGACCCTGCTTTCTTTTAGTCAGTTAAGGTTTAATTACCATCTCTTGCTTTTCAATGACTACTTAACACAAACAGGGATAATCACACAGAACAGTATTCTCAGTGCTTGTTGCTACTTTTTCTTTCTAAAGTGACTGATTTTCATTCTTTTGTTATGCCTGAGTTACAACTACAGTCCTTAAACTCATCATCCCTCCCCTAAATACCTACCTTTGTATCTGTCAAGGTGGTAAATTTGAGCTGTTTGCTGCTGTGATCGATCACAGCAGAAGACGAAGCTCGTGTGCTGAGAACACAGTTGTGTGTGATTATCCCAGTTTGTCTTTCAAGTAGTCATTGAAAAGCAAGAAATGGTACTTAAACCTGACTGACAAAGAAAGCAGGGAATATGTGAAAATGCATGTAAAGTCAATGCACAGACAGGAGCTTAGGGGCTATGATATAATATTTTAAAGCTAAACACTGCATTGTGGGATACCTAAAGGTACACTAAAAAAAACAAGATGCCAGACCCCAATGTGGGCAAACTCTGGAATTACATCTAAAAATATAAACATATATAGAGTCCAAAGGTAGTGTTAAAATGTAGGAACGCCAAGACTTTATTAAAAACATGCTTTTTTCAGTCTGTGGGCTCGTCTCTCCTTTAATTTCAAAACCTTCTCTATATACACTAAACTCTCAATCACCTCTTAACAGAGAAAGTAATTTCACTCATTCTGCACACATCACTTTTGACATTAAATCAAATTTTCTCAGCAATCTGCCCCTTGCTCAATCATTTCTGATGTCACAGACAATTCTTTTTTTTTTCCAATTAGACATTTAATTCACCAAATTCACAGCTTTCAGCATGAATAATTATTTCACTAACCTAAACATCAGTAGATTCAGTTTTTTATTCATTAAAATTACGACTTTTTAAAAATAACTAAGGCATTGAAAACAAGTAGTTAAGCATAACATATTGCTTTTTAGAACTCAAGGGTGATCGAAATATGTTAATGAAATGGACAGTACAAATAATGACATATAAAATTAAATAAAATGAATACAGTGGTAGGCATGGCAACCTACTTTTGTGACTTACATTACGTAAGTTCTTATAAGTGTTCACACCACTTTGTTTTTAAATTTATGTAAAATAAAACAAAACAAAATAAGATCAGATGTAATATAATAGTGTGAACACTTTAACGTGGTGAAGGGTTGAGCATGTTCACTGATAGCCAAAGAGTTTTGGATACAACAAAGTTTAATAACTGATGGATGTCTCTTATGATGGAAAAAGGTTTAATATATTGTAGCGTATAGAAGGAGGTCATTTGTCAATAGACTTTTGGATACACTTTTTAACTTGCATCTTAGTAAACATTCACATGATCAGTCAGCGCGCTTCCATACTGCGGTAGGAATCTGAATGTGAAAGACAACATTGTGGATATAAATACATAAACTACAATGTATCTTTAAACTTTTAAACAATGAAGTAGTACAAATATTTAACCAATAACAGGGTTGAAAGCGTTAGCACTTGACTTTGTAAGGAGTTCAAATTGAGTGCCTAGATGTAATAATGTGTATTTTGATTTTACATTTGTATCTGACGATGTTGAGTAAGGTGTACTCAACGAAAAGTGGATTTTGAATAGAACGCTTAATAAACCAACAATTTTATATTTTTATATGGTCATTCATTGTGACTGGGAGATCGGGAGTGAGCGACTCGGCGTTCAAGTGGTTTTTTGAGCCAGTGGTTTGAGCTGTGTTTTCATTAGATTCCGTAAGATGTTTTGCAAATAAAGGGCAAACTGTTTTCTGCCTCATTAACTCCGACTTTTGAATCATCAGTGTGAAAGTCTCCTCTTTTTCCTTTTGAAACTCAAATGTATTAACTTTGTGTTTCCTCTACTGAGATGTGTAGAAACATCTCACTCTAGTTTTTCAGGCTTCTCTGACATTTTGCTGCATCTAATGCTGCAGAAAAAAAGTTACCAGGTGGCAGCAGTGGAATCATTTCACAACAGAAAAACAATTAATTTACTGCTGATTACTTTGGACACAAATAATGCATGGTAATCCAGGATAGCTGAAAGAGTGATACTGAGGTCTGCTTCATGGAGGCAAAATGCACCAGTGTACAAGAGTGCAGACAGCTCAGCTGTAACAGTACACCCATCACAACAGAAGATTACTGTTGCAGAAGTATTCACTTCATATGGGGATTAGCTACAGACATGGCAAACATGGCCAGCCCCATTTCCATAGCTCTACAGACATTCCAGTGTAGACAGTCTCTATATCCTAAGCAGGGATGCATGCCTACATTCCAGGTAAGTAGCAATCAGTCCAAGTCATCTTCAGTTCCTTTCACCTATGAAGACTTGAGAGATGGATATTCCTACCAAAAGAAAAAGTTACCATAATGTTCCATCTGTGTTGTCTATTTTAATTTATCCCCGACACATGGGTATGGTTCTGAGCTTCGGAACAGACTCTGCTGTTACTACAGCTAGTGATCACCAAAAGCTCTCAAGCTTAACCTTTACCCATAATGCTCCGCTCCCAGTTACCTCAATCGTGCTCGCAGAAGACAGACCAAAAGAACAAACTAACAAAAGAAACCCAAATCATTCAGAGCAACCATATCTGGAACTATATGCATATGTCATCAGCAATTATGTTAGCTGTCTGTTCCACTAAGAATCCAATAGCAGGGGGATTGAGGGACGGGAGAAAAGGATAAATGAAAATGGGCAACACAGATGGAATGTTATGGTAAGTACATAACTTCATTATCTGATGTCAATTTTCATTTTATCCTCGACTCATGGGACAGAGTTCCCCAGCTACCTCTCGTGTCGACTCAAGGAAGGGTATTCCTAAGCACCATCAAGCCAAATGATGCTCTTTCCCTGGAGACCAAATCTAATTTGCAATGAGTAATAAAGGTATGGGAAAGTAGCCCAAGTTGCTGCTGCACAAATATAATTTATAGAAGCTCTAGAATGAAAGACTGTTGAAGTAGCCACAACTCTAGCAGAATGTGCTCTAACAGTTTTTTTGCAGCTCAACTCCCTTTTTATTATAGATTAAAGTTGTACAGTCTTTGAGCCATTAGCCTGTGTTACCTTGCTCACCAGTTTACCAAGTTTTGTACTTAAGAAGGAAGTAAACAATCGGTCAGATTTCCATAGCTCTGTGCAAATAAAACCACAGTTGCATGTGAACATCTAACAAATGTCAGCAATATTTGCCTTTTTTGGTGAAGCAGGGTAAGAACACTGGCAAATTAATGGTCTGGTTGATATTGGCCTCAGAGACCACTTTAGGTAGATAGGAAGTAGAGAGAGAAGTGAGCAAACACTAACGGAAAACCCAAGAAATGCTGCAAATATGTTTGCAAAGAATGGTGCTTTCCTCCTTGGCTACTGCTGTTAAAATTCTTGTTAAGACGCTTCTCCTTGTTTCTTCTTTAAAAGAATTTATTAAAATGATTTAAAACCAAAACCAAAATAAAAGCTACAACCTAACCATTTGAAAGTTAGCGTTGTAACGCAAAAAAAGAGAGACGAGCACTTTCGGTTTATCAACCTTCTTCAGATCTGCTTAACATTTGCAGCTACTTCTATTTATATTCATGCTGTTGACTTGGAGTGATCCCCCACAACCAATGGGAGTCTCTATGCTAATTCTTGGTGTACTTGTAATCCAATCCGATGTTCTGGTTATTATTTCTTGGAAGCCAATTACATTCTTCCATGCAAATAAGTTTTAATAAATTTACCAATGTTTATTCATTCCTTTCTCTCACCTAATTTGCTATTCTTTTTCTTTTGCTCCAATGGCTTCTGTGTATCCTGTTGCAAGATGCAGGCTCCACCTTTTTATGTCATGTTCTTATTTGCCTTTTGTAAAAACTAATCACTCTCCCTGCATAGCATTTTTTCATGTATTTCGCCTCTATATTAGAAGTCTGTCTCTATAACAGAGCTACAACCTCTTCTCTTTCACGAGTTGTCTTCATTAGGTAAACCACAAGTACAGTGGCTTTCTCCTTTGTTTTAAAACATAGGATCAAACACTTTCTTGTAAATGCTCTTACTTCCATGTCATCAGGTCTCTTTCAAACTGATGGCGCTTACTTAACTACATAAATCCACTTGCTAACTCACATCATAAATCACAAACTTTTTTTATTGTGTGTCTTGCTTCTTAATATCAAGTCTCTTTCTGACTAAGAGCGCTTGCTTATATTTGAAGATGTACTGCTGATTCCTGTTATTCTGAGTTTTACTTTGTGCATAGCTCTTTACTCAGTCTTAAGAAGCTATCCTAATTGTTTTTTAATATTATGTAATCCATTGGTTGGCAAATTACACTTCTCCTTTTTCTCCCATACTAATTCCAAACTCTCTACTAATTCACTGCCTTTTCTTCATTTGCTGACAAATTTCCGCTAACAAATGTCTTTGATCTCCGTAAACATCATTTCTCCTTTCTAATTGATGTAAATAATGGATGAACAACACTCTTTCTATTCCTTTAGTGCTCTAAATTTCAATATTTTCCAGACTTCTACATGCACAATGAACTTGATTTCAATTTATTCATAGTTTGGGGTTTACTCTCCTTCCATCATAATGTTCAAACCAGGGCTAGAACCCTGAGCCCTTTGTTTAAGGGTCTAATGCTCTACCGACTGAGCTACGTTGGTAGATGCATAGTTCAACTCCCTCTTAGTTTCCTTTTCTTTCTAAACAAGCTTGAGGTGGACTGTAACATATAGGCCAAAAAAATAAAATATAATAAGCAAACTACACTCTTTTTATTCCTTTGACGCTCTTGGTTTCAATGTTTTCCAAACTTCTTTTTGCACAGTAAACTTAAATCCAACTGTTTTCATTTATGGTTAGAGATTTCTTCTCCTTTCACCATGGTGCCCAGACTGGGAATCGAGCCCTGGACCCTCTGGATAAGGGTCTGATGCTCAACCGACTGAGCTACATTGGCAGATGTGTAATTCATTTCCCTCATAGTTTCCTTTCTTTAAGAACAGGTTTAAGCGGGACTATAGCATTTAGTCCGGGGAATTGGTTGGATCGTAAATTAATTATCCATTGCAACTCAATTTTTTCTGTTTCTTACATATAAACAACTGCAATCAATTGATCGATATTAATATCACAGAAGGAACGAGGACAGCGAATATTAGAACAAATAGTACATTCGAGAACTTATACAAAGAAGTGGAAAATGCAGCATATAAGTTGGAGATTGCAATGGCAGTGTTTCCACATGGAAGCGTGCCTACACCATAACCTGATACCTAGGGGACTAAGGGTCAGATGTATGCCAAGTTATGGAAACACTTATCCGGAGCTCTTAGCACAATGGCAATGGATCAGCATAGAAACCAGTTTTAATTATATTAGACTACTTATAGATTTCTTCAAGCCGCAGGAAAATGAAATCTCAGAACTTATACAAATAAAGCAGAGTGAGATGGAACAACTAGATCTCTCTGAAGAAAATCTTATGACGTTGGAGAACCTCAAAGACAAATTGGACATTTATGGCAGTAAGTTAAAAATGATAAAAATTAACAAACTAAGAAGAGATTTTGATGACTTTAAGGCGGGCCAGCTCTTTGAATGGCCAAGAACAATCAAGATCAACCTAAAACTAGCAATACAAAACAAAATAGAAGAAAAATGTCCCTATCGGAAGTAACATCTAGAAAACAACATGTGCAAGCAGAAATCCATGCCTCACCAAGACAGAGGAGTGATAATAAAGAGGAAGGAGTAGTAATGAATGGCAGTATAGTCACTGAGGACATGGAAGAATTAGAAGTTGTATTTACAACAGAGGAGGAGGGATCAAGAACATTAGAGATGGTTAATAAAGAAAATAATAAAGAAAGTAGTAAGCTAGGAGCGGTACCTAAAAAGGGAGAAAAATACGCACCAATTTTTCAACAACTCCCTTTTCTTATACATCAACAGAACGACAGAGCCCCAAAATTCCTAAGCAGGGAAAGGAAAAAGAGAAAGGCAACCTAGAGGAGAGGCAAAGAAGAAGTAGAAAAGAGGATACAGAGTCATTGGTAATAAATATTTCAGACTGTGTACTGAGTGAGGAACAAAACCAACTTCTGCAAAGAGGCTTGACCTTTATACCCTCCATTAGGTCTCAACTTAGTGAGGTGGTAGTAGATCTAAAAACATTTGGAAGAAATGTAATGTTAAAATACATATATGACACCAAAAATACACAAAGTCTGGGTTCAGATGATTTAAAACAAACATATAAGAGGCCAAGTACGTTTGTGCCTATAAATCATCCTCAGGTGGAAACATTCATCAAACTTTGTGAGAATGAAATAGCACAACACAAAGATGAAGGAAAAGGAAAACAATTCCACAATTTAAACTATAGAGAGCACAAGGCATTGAAAGAACTGCAACTTAAAGAAATATTGATAAAACCAGCTGACAAAGGAGGTGCATTGGTCATCATGAAAAAGGAACAATATGACAACAAGATGAAGGAGCTTCTTAGAGATACAACTACATGTATTAAAATAGGTATTAAACAAATAGAAAGATTGGTAAAGGAAGTCAAAGATCTGTATGAAAAATTAATGTGTAGAATAATAGACAAGACTTGTATGCGTTTTTTGAAACCTTACATCCACTTATACCAGAAATAAAAGGCATACCGAAGGTACACAAGAATTTAAATGATCTGCCATTAAGACCTATAGTTTCAGGAAGAGGGTGGATCATGGAGCCTCTTTCCAGTTACATAGAAGATGAGCTTAAAAATTTGTTATAGAAAGCACCAACAGTGTTAAAAGATACAGCGCAATTATTAGAGAAATTGTATGCTGAAGCTCACAAGTGTGACAACTATAGGCATATGGTATTGGCAACAATGGATGTGAATAGCTTATTTACTAGCATACCCAATGGATATGGTATAGAAGCAGTTAGAAACTTTATACTAGCCAACCAACCGAATAAGGATGTGGAAAGGATATGTGGGCTACTAGAAATTATATTACAAAACAATGTATTTCTATACGAGCATGAAGTCTATTGGCAGAAATGGGGAGTAGCCATGGGCACTCCATGTGCCAATAGTTATGCAAATATAGTATTAGCCCAATGGGAATGCCAGTGGAGCAAAGATGAAAATAATATCTGGCAACAACATATACAATTCTATGGACGCTTTGTTGATGACATTCTTCTTATATGGTGAGGGCATGAAAGTTCGTTGCAGCAATTCATTCAATTTCTAACAACAACGGATTTCCTAAAGTTTGAAATCAAAATGTCACGGAAGAAAATAGAATTTCTGGATGTTAATATTATTATGGATGAGGTCAAAGGATTGGAAACAGCCCTGTATAGAAAAACAACTTGGAAAAAACATCTTCTACATAGATCTAGCATGCATCCAGGCCATATTTTTAAAAATATTAAGGACAATCAAGTGCAAAGGGTCTCCAGATTGTGTACCAATGATAATATATTTTGAGAAGAAATACAAGGATTAATGAACAACTTTACAGCGAGAGGATATAAGGAAGAAAAAAATGGATGAAGACGAGCTTAGAGATATCCGAAGGAAGAAAGGGAGACCATACTACTCAGCTAAAATTGATAAAGAGAGCAAAAAAAAGGAGCCGAACAGAAGAAAGGAAATAGTAAGATGTCCTTTGACGTACAGTACAGATAATGTTATTATAAGAGAAACTATTAAGAAATACTGGCCTATACTAACAATGGACCAGAAGATAAAAGACATAGTAGGAGAACATCCTAGTTATACTTATAAAAATAAGAAGAACTTAAAGAGGCTCCTATGCGACATAGATAGGCAAAAGGCAAAGAATGCATCTATGCCAACAGGAACATTCAAATGTGGAAAATGCAAAGCATGTCAGTACATTATGAGCACAGATAGGTTTCAGCATCCAATGACAAATAAGGTTTACATCTTTCAAGAAAGAGCAACCTGTAACAGTGAGAATGTGATCTATGTAGCAAGTTGCATGGTATGTAAAGCATTCTATATAGGTAAGACTAACAGAAAATTCATAGAACAAGTATTAAGACATATACGGGACATTAATATGTAAATAAAGAGCATTAGTCTCTATTTTATTATGAAAGAAAATCCAGAGCATAACTTTAGATTTATGGTTATGGCACAGATTAAGCCTATGGAGAGAGGAGGTGATAGTGAATAGAACAGAAAAAATTGAGTTGCAATGGATAATTAATTTACGATCCAACCAATTCCCCGGAATAAATGCTATAATCCCGCTTAAACCTGTTTTAAAAGAAAGGAAACTACGAGGGAAATGAATTATACATCTGCCAATGTAGCTCAGTCGGTTGAGCATCAGACCCTTATCCAGAGGGTCCAGGGCTCGATTCCCAGTCTGGGCACCATGGTGAAAGGAGAAGAAATCTCCAACCATAAATGAAAACAGTTGAATTTAAGTTTACTGTGCAAGAAGAAGTTTGGAAAATATTGAAACCAAGAGCATCAAAGGAATAAAAAGAGTGTAGTTTGCTTATTATATATTTTTTTGGCCTATATGTTACAGTCTTCCTCAAGCCTGTTTAGAAAGAAAAGAAAACTAAGAGGGAGTTGAACTATGCATCTACCAACGTAGCTCAGTCGGTAGAGCATTAGACCCTTAAACAAAGGGTTCAGGGTTCTAGCCCTGGTTTGAACATTATGATAGAAGGAGAGTAAACCCCAAACTATGAATAAATTGAAATCAAGTTTATTGTGCATGTAGAAGTCTGGAAAATATTGAAATTTAGAGTGCTAAAGGAATAGAAAGAGTGTTGTTCATCCATTATTTACATCAGTTAGAAAGGAGAAATTATGTTTACGGAGATCAAAGACATTTGTTAGCGGAAATTTGTCAGCAAATGAAGAAAAGGCATTGAGTTTGGAATTAGTATGGGAGAAAAAGGAGAAGTGCAATTTGCCAACCAATGGATTACATAATATTAAAAAACAATTAGGACAGCTTCTTAATAAGACTGAGTAAAGAGCTATGCACAAAGTAAAACTCGGACAGAATAACAGGAATCAGCAGTACATCTTCGAATATAAGCAAGCGCTCTTAGTCAAAAAGAGATTTGATATTAAGAAGCAAGACACAAAATAAAAAAAGTTTGTGATTTATGATGTGAGTTAGCAAGTGCATTTATGTAGTTAAATAAGCGTCATCAGTTTGAAAGAGACCTGATGACATGGAAGTAAGAGTATTTACAAGAAAGTGTTTGATCCCATGTTTTAAAACAAAGGAGAAAGCCACTGTACTTGTGGTTTACCTAATGAAGACAACTCGTGAAAGAGAAGAGGTTGTAGCTCTGTTATAGGCAGACAGGCACCTCCAATATAGAGGCGAAATACATGAAAAATGCTATGCAGGGAGAGTGATTAGTTTTTACAAAAAGCAAATAAGAACATGACATAAAAAGGTGGAGCCTGCATCTTGCAACAGGATACACAGAAGCCATTGGAGCAAAAGAAAAAGAATAGCAAATTAGGTGAGAGAAAGGAATGAATAAACATTGGTAAATTTATTAAAACTTATTTGCATGGAAGAATGTAATTGGCTTCCAAGAAATAAGAACCAGAACATCGGATTGGATTACAAGTACACCAAGAATTAGCATAGAGACTCCCATTGGTGGTGGGGGATCACTCCAAGTCAGCAGCATGAATATAAATAGAAGTAGCTGCAAATGTTAGGCAGATCTGAAGAAGGTTGATAAACCGAAAGCGCTCATCTCTCTTTTTTGCGCTACAACGCTAACTTTCAAATGGTTAGGTTGCAGCTTTTATTTTGTTTTAAATCATTTTAATAAAAGTTCTTTTAAGGAAAAAACAAGGAGAAGCGTTGTAACAAGAATTTTAACAGCAGTAGCCAAGGAGGAAAGCACCATTCTTTGAAAACATATCAGGTAGATAAGGAAGGGTTAGTTCTTAAAGAAACCCTATCTTTCTGAAAAATCAAGTAGGGTGGCTTACAAGACAAGGCTAGTACTCTTGAAATCCACCTAGCAGAAGTTATAACCACAAAGTGTAGTCTGCCAGGATAAAAGCTTTAAATCACAGTCAGCCACTGGCTCAAAGGGAGATTGAACAAAAACCTGACACACCAAGGTTAGACCCCAAGCTACAGTAGGGTCTTTTAAAGGCAGTCTTAGCAATACAGTCACTTTTAAAAAGGTCTTACAAAGCTTATGAGAAGCCAGAGAGGATTCTTTAAAACCATTATGAAAACTGGAAATAGCTGCTAGTTGACTTTTAATGGTACAAGGAGAAGCTCCTATATTGAAAAGTAAAGCTGAATTCTAGAATTTTATTAATGGTTGCTGAAAAAGGGTCAATAATATCACAAGCCCATATTGTAAACCTTTTCCATTTAGAAGTGCAAAGTTTATGGCTGGATGGTTTATGAGAGGCTTGAAAAATATGATGGGCCAGGGAAGACAGCACATGTTGCCTGGCTATTAATAGAACTGGAGAAACCAAGTTGTCAGCTTGAGGTACAGAAAATTTAGATGGACTAATCCCTATGGATGGGACAATAGGTCTCGATCCAGGTCAAGAATCCAAGGTTGATTAACCAGATAAGGCCAAAGAAAGGGGAACCATATCGGTCGAGGCCAACAGAGTGCAAGGAGGATCACTTGGCTCTTCAGCCTGATTGCTTTCTGTAGAAACTTTGGGATCAGGGAAATTGGGGGGAAAGGCATAAAGAAGTCCGGAGGGCCAAGTGTGTATAACAGCATCCCTTGGCAACTCCCTCAGAGGGGGAATCAGGGCAAAGTAATTGCTATACCTGTTGAGGGGAGAAGCAAATGGGCTGCACCAAGGTTGGCCACACTGATGGAAAATCCTTTCAGTCACCTTTGGACTAAGAGACCACTTTTGAGGCAGACGAATACACCTGCTAGTCTGTCTACTATCACATTGGAACTCCCTGGAATGTGCATTACTATAATAAAGTGGTGCTTCTCAACATAGGAGATATGATTTGGTTCCTCCCTGTTTGTTGATGTACCAAACCACATACATACTATCCATTTGAATCGCTACTGTCCCTAAAGGAAGAGCAGTTTGAAAGGCCTGCAATGCTAACAGCACTGCTCTCAGCTCCAGAACACTGATATGCAAGTTAGCCTCCAGATAATGCCCCCCCACACACACTATGGCCTAGGATTGTGAAGGGAGAAAGAACATCTTTGGTGTACATCTACCACCCTAGATCTCTTTTGCAAAGATTGTTGATTGAAATCAAGTCTGACGGGTTGGTACAGTACTGACCACTGAGTTGCAAGCTAACCACTGGAATATTCTCATGTGATATCTTGCCAAAGGAACTAGAATTATAGCAGTTGCCATGGACCCTAGGGCTTGCAGGACTAGATGTGCAGTCACGTTCCTGTTATTTTCTGGATTTGTACTCTGATTTTCTCTAATCTCGCTGAGGGAAGAGAGGCTAAGGAAGTCCTCGTATTTAGTATCACTCCTATGACCTCTAAGGTTTGAGTAGGAGTCAGTAGGGATTTTTCAAAATTTTTAGTTATCCCTAAATAAGAACAAATTGAAGGACATGATCTCTTGCTTCTATTAACTGCTGCCTGGCTGGAGAGGTAATGAGCTAGTCATCCAAATACGGAAACACTTAGAATCCCTGCAGTCTCAAGTGAGCATATAGCATATGCATAAAACTACTACATTGTATAAAACTACTACTACTGCACTTAATATTTGTATGGGCAGCATGTCCTCACTGGTGCACCCTGGGAGTTGGCTCTATAAGACACTACAATTGTAATCTTGTATTGAATGCAGCACACACAAGCTTCACCTAAAACTAAATATTTGACCAAATCAAAACGCTGCTTAAACGACAGTCACATAGCTTTTCTGTAATAAACTGGCATTTGATATATTTTTGATGACAGATAATTTCCATCAACCAAAAACATGTACACATTGGAGTTATATACATATAGAGTGTAACAGCATGGGTAAACACAGCACCAAGTGCACAGAATTTCTTATCTTCAAAAACAAAACAGCCTTTACAACTAGTTTTCTAATGACTATGTACATTTTCAACAAGAATAAATATGTGAAACGTTTTACCATTGTAAGGCCCAGTACCGCAGGGCTGATTATGAAAGCTGATGGCTGGAACACGCCTCTACTTCTTTCCCAGAAAGTATAGAAAAGATCTGCCCAGCAGACAATCCACAACAGGAAACCTAATGCCTAAGAGAATTAAAAAGCACAAATAAAAACAATTAGGTAACAAAACGAAGTGACAAAGGAGCACAAAGCAGTAACAATGTATTAAAACACAGAGGGTGCATATTAAATAATGACAATGGCACAATTTCTCATCACTTGCCCTCAGCCATCTGGGCAGTGGCAGTACATCTGAAATACAAAACTGAAAAAAAAATGTTGTTTTGATAATAAGACACAGGCTGTGGAAAATGAAAATATCAATACATTTAAAAGTCCACTACATTCTGCCAATTTTACACATCATTATGGCCACTGAAACTAACCATGTTAAATGGAGAAAGCTACTATATAATGGCAACAAAGTTTTTTGGGGTTGTACATTTTGCTGCAATAAACCTATTCCTGAGTAAGCAAAATAGCCAGCTTCAAACTATTCCAAAACAAAAGTTATATACTTACCATAACCGGTCCACTTCAAATTGAGGAATGATTGCTGCAGGCTATATGGATTCGGCATCATATGATATCACCAAAGCTAGAGTTCCCTCCTTATTCCCATAATGCACCTCAATTCTCCCATCTTCTCCAGATACAGTTTAGTTTCTTAGGCAGTTACCAATCAATCAATAAGCAAAAATGCACCTATATCACAACACCACTGACTATAAATATGCCATCTCCTACAGAACGTGGGTGTCTTACAGGACTTGGGAAGATATGTTGATGTGGACATATATGGAACTAAAAGATACAGGTTTATGCCAAGTATGGGATTTTCATACCTTACACAACTGAGTTTGCCTACTTTAATGGAAGGACAGTCCCATGTGTACATTATTGGTGGCATCATTATATAATATCATGAGGATGGTGGCCCTAAAGGAACACCTTAATCTAGAGGACACACCCATCTTGCACTGTCTTGGAAGAGTATGGAATGCAGTTCATGCTGCAACAGCACAAATGCCAACCACTGAACATTCTAAAATAGGCAGAAGATGTAGCTATAGATATGTCTGAATAAGTACTGGGTTCACTTGGAATCACATTATTGCTAGAAAGGCAAATGTAAACCATTCATTCAGACAGCCTTCTGGACAAGGTAACCTTGGAAACCTTCCTACCCAGTCAATTAGAAACAAATGGAAAAAATAATCTTTTTTTTCATATTTTTTTTATGTGCAAGAAAAAGCTTAGTAATCTGTGAAGATGAAGGCAATGCAGCTTATACTCCGCTCTGTTAAATGCTGAAAAGAAAACTGGCAAGTTTACAGACTGGCTGTGGTTTAAATAAGTAGCTTACTTTTTGCATAAAGGACTGCGTTAGCTTGAACAGTAATTTGTCTTTGTAGAAAATGATGTAGATTGACGAGAGAGCATGCAATTCTGAAACTCCCCTTGAAGACTGGGTCAGTTTTTCTGAGAGCAAAATTAAGATCTCACGAGGGATCCAGGTCATTAAAATTTTGGTTAGCTCAGGAGAAAAGCTAAACTAAGAATGGTTAAATCCTGGGTGAAAGTTTGAAAAAGCTGCAAAGTGTACCTTTATCCAAGAAAAAGTAGAACCATTATCAAAAATTTTAAATAAACTGAATAGCCAGGATTGGTGCTGTAAAGGGATCAAGTCCCTGATAAGTGGCCCACTGAAAATTTTGTCCATTTCCCTTTATAAACATTCCTAGTAGATCATCTCTCAACTGCTCTCAGAATATAGACCATGCTAGAAGGGCGCAAACCTATCTCTATCCATCGATGGAATTGGAGAAACCATGCAGTTAATCTGAAGGACTGAATGTCTGGGTGAGGCTTACTGAATGGACACCACAGGACACCTGAATAAGGTTCCAAAAGAAAAGGTTTCCTTATGAGGTGAGACTACAAGAGTGGAAACCACACATGGTGAGGTCAAGAAACTGATGTTGGCCTTGCAGAGTTTTGTTTTCTGCAGAAATCTCATTATGAGGGGGAAAAGGGCAAAGATGTTGTGAAGCCTCAGAGCCCACTGGTGGACTACAGCATCCCATGGTGTCTAACCCTTTGGAGGGATAAAGGAAAAGTTTGTACACTTGGTACTGGTGGTCAAGGATGCAAAAAGAAAGATAAAGGTTTCTCCCAGCAGCAGAAAATCATCTCTGCGGTTAGCTGACTTGCATGGCACTGCAGAGGTCAGAGCAATCATTAAAACTGTTTTCCATGTTAAGAACCTCTAGTTAGTCAGATTAGCTGGTTCAAATGGAAGAACTGTTAGCTTCTTTAACAAAATTAAGATTTCACGCAGAAGCCACCAGTTTACTTGGAGGTCTCTTATGCAAAATCTCTTTCAAGAACATTTTGACATGAGACTGTCTTGAATGTAGAGGATCCATGGACAGACATGCTGAAATAGCCAATAAATGAACCTTGATGGATGAATAAGAAAAGCAATAAGACAGTAACTTGCACAAATATTGTAAAACAAGAGAACTGAAAGAGTGCTGGTTTACAGAAATTTACATAGATTCATTGCAGAGTACTTTCCCATGAAGTGCAGCGGTCTGCAGGAGCAAGAAATTAATCTTGAGAGTTCTGAGTATTCTTTGCTGAGGGAAAAGCAAAATTTAAAAGGTATAATGGCAAGTAGTTCAGTGAAAAATAAAGTTTGAAATAGTGGGAAGTGATTAAAAGATAACAGCCTCCCTAGTAGTCTTAATACTATAATGCATGTAATAGAACAGTGTACAATTTTTTTTAAAGATAGCCAGTGCACTTTTTCTTAGGGCTAAGTGTCAATGTTTTTTGGATGCATACAAGCTATTTTTCACTTCTGAGAGAGGAACAGAAATAACAAAGGAATAGACAGCAATCCACAGAATTAGGAAAACTGGCTGTAGCATACAATTAAGCATGGATAACCTTAACTTTAGGTTAGGTAATGCCTAAGGGAGCAGCTATCAATTCGGAGCAATTGTTTCTATTTGCAAGGTTAAACTTTATTTTTTGAAGATGTACATAGCGGTGTGTGTTGTTCTAAGTTAATAGGGGATGGGGGTGTTTTGAAAATGCATTTAATTAAGGTTTTCATTAAAACAAAGTGTCTTGAAAATGTGACATAGGTTCAAATGGAAAAGGAAGAAACAACTATATAAAGGTCAGCTTGCCAAACATTAGGGTGCACATGTACAACAAAAGTTGGAAATGCACACAATCTGTCCTAACAGGTGGGAACAATATTTTTTTTATTTGGTTCGTGTAGATCTACCAAAGGCAGTTTCAACAACTCCAAATAAACTGGAAACAGTTTGCTGAAACTGCTTCAGCAAAGACTGAAGATTTTTTGTAGCGTGCAAGACCCTGCACCCCAATGCCCCCTGGAATTATATGTACCAACTCTGAAGTCACACAACAATGGAGAAAAAAAGCAATATTCTCTTCCGTAAAAGGCACTTTTGGTGAACTGGCTTCTCTTTCTTTAGTCACCGAAATCACCTTTGATGGCCTGACATGCTCCCCCTTTTTATCATAATGGCAGTGCTATCTATATTATCTGGGAATGTAAAGCCATCAAAACACACAAAAAGAACCAAATCCAAAGAAACAAAATAGACCAAGCTGTTCAGTCACCACTTCTCAGGAATGGCTGAGGTACTAGACTCAATATGGACTAAACTTAAGTGGTGACTGAACAGTTTGTTCTATTATTTTGTTTCTTTGAATGTAAATGCCCTTACAGGTGTAGGTAGGAGAGTTTCACATTATATTAATAATTGCAAAGTGCAAGTACCAATGTTGCAGGACAGAGACATTTGGTTAGAAATAAGCATGTGAATTTGATTTCAGGATGGATACTCAGCAATATATAACAAAGGAAAAGGGGAGTAATTATACTAATTCACAGAAGAGCGCCAATAGTGATAAAAGAGGGAAAAAAAGCAATAATGGTAGATTTGTAGTAGTAAGAGGCTATTGGGCAAGGAAGGAGGATTACCCAGACATGTATATATATTCCACCAAAAACTGCTATTATGGAGCTTACAAAATCTTTTAGAGAAAGTGCAGGAAAATGCAGATATGGCCAGGAACATAAAACAGTTAAAAACTCACTTTTAATAATGAGGGCTATCCTCTAGAAGTTAAAAACAAAAAAAAATCTAAAAATTGTAGATACTCTCTTCTGTCTTCCTTTGAAAACTTCCTCAGATGAGTGTGTTCAAAATTCATACTAATTATATAAGCCAACCAGATGTAGTTAACTAGTCACATGTTTGACAAGCCCCTCTGACCAGAATCAGCTTGAAGTGATGAACACATTTCAGTTTGCTTGTTTACTGAAACTCAAAGCACTGATTAATTAGCATAGAGGCATCCTATATATTATTTTTATGGTTTAAACATCTGTTCAAGCTTTTTGTGGCTATGGCACTTTAAAATTCCAGTCAGAGGTCCAAGATAAAAATGCAGATTAATAAGTAAAAATAAGACACTGGTGCTTTACCATCTACCTGTTAAAAGGAATTTAAGGAATGGATAGTGGAAATTATTCAAGGTGTATTAGGAAAGAAAGAAATATCTTCAGAAATTATAACTACTGAGTGGCATAAAATAAAAAAGTTGAAAAATAGGGTAGAAATAAGAGGAAGGTGGTTGAGAAGTAATAAGAATTATTTAGAAGGGCTACTGAAGGTTAAAATACTGCAGATTGAGGGGAATCTCAGAAAACAAGAAAAAGTGCAAATGTAGAGTTAGAGAAAATAAGGGAGTATCTGGATAATATGCATGAGTTTAGAAAGATTCCAGTTAAGCAAATATTTTCTGATAATAACTCGGAGCTCAAAAACTTTTAGCACAATGGGAGCTCAAAAATCTTTAGCACAATGGCTTAGGCAGTAGAAAGCAGAAAGGGTTGTTGCCAAACTTAGGGAGCCTATGACAAAAAGTACAGCCAGAGATCCTGTAGAGGTTTTAAAGATTCCAGAATTTTTATGAATTTGTATAAAGCAGAGAAATGTGGAAATCAAGAAAGCACAAAGGGAAATATTTATTACGCCAAGGTCAGAGGTAGATGAGGCTCAACAAACAGAATGTGAGAGGATGAGAGAATAAAAGCTGATTTATGATTAATCTTCAGGAAAATCTTACGGAACAGATGATATGCCTGTAGAAGTCCAGAAATTAGTAGGGAAGAAAGTGATAAAGATCTAGAAGAGCTTGTTTAACAGTATTTTATATGGAGAAGCACCAACATCTTGTAAGAAAGCTGTAGTGGCTGTGTATTACCTAAAGATAGCAAAGACCCATCAGCCCAAACTTCATACGGACCCATTTCAATTTTAAACAATGATTATAAAGTGTCTGTGTCTACACTAGCTAAACAAGTGGCAAAGGTGCTGCTAAAATTCATAGTTATGGATCAATGTGATTTTGTGAAGAGGGAAACATTTGATAAAATTAATAGAACAATGGTGATCCAGAGGGAAGCGGAATTAAAAAAAATACTGCCTTTGTTGGCAGTCTTGATGCACAGAAAGCATTTAACAGAGTAAGCTGGGATTTTAGGAGTAGAGCAATGAAAGAATCTGCACTCCCTGATACAAGAATAAGTTAATTTGGAAGACATATGAGGGATCAGAGGCAAGAATTAAAGTGGGAGGGTTCATCTCTGATAAGTGGAGCTTGAACAGAGGAACCAGACAGGGGTGTCCTCTTTTCCCTTTGCTATTTGCTTTACATTTAGAGTCAATGGCAAAGAAAATAAGGGACTCCTCAATGCAAGGATACAATTGATATGGCAATCAAGAAAAATTGGCTTTATTTGCAAATATTATTTATACCCGACAAGGAATTCTGAGCAAGGACCATCTTTGAACTCTATCTACGATCTATATAGACCAATGCAGAGTCAGCTGCTAGGTTTTGAAAAGATACTTACAGGTGTTACTTGCACCCAGTAAAATTCATATGGCTTTTTAAGGGTTGGGGGTTTGGAGTCCAGAGCCAGGGCAGCTGATACAAAATGCACTGTTCTATCCTCGGGTGTTCCCAAGACAGGAGACATGGCCACAGGTTTGGGGATTACATCTGCAAAAGCTCAGGCTTCACTGACTTCCCACTTAAAAACATTCTTTCATGCAGGTCAGAGCTGCCCCCAAACTAAAATGTCTAACTTGGGGGGGGGGGTTAGAAAAAGAAGTTATGTACCTACCATAACATTCCATGTTAGTTGTCTTCATTTCGCCTTCTTTCTTGGTGGTTGGGATCGGAGCTGATCCTCGGCTCCACTTAGCCATCTTCAATAGCTCGAGAGCTGTTTACTGGCTTGAGGCTACCCCTTATCCCATAATGCCTAGCGACAGCTACCCAGATCTCGTTTGAAATAGCTAACTCCAGACATAACAACATAATAAATCAGTCAAGAATCAGTTGACTATACCTGCCATATTCTCTTAAGACAAAAAAGGACACAAGAGAACACATAGCCAGTGAAACAGAAAAAACTCCTCTTGATCCACTAGGACAGGGGGTGGAGGGTGGGACGCAAGAAGGAAGGCGAAATTAAGACAACTAACATGGAACGTTATGGTAGGTACATAACTTATTTATGTTAAGTTGTCCATCTCGCCTTCATTCTTGCTGGTTGGGACAGCGTCCCTAGCACCTAAAAACCTGGGTGGCTCAGTGGAACAGACTCTTCAGAACAGTGGACCCAAAATCAGCTCTGCTCCTGGAGACCATATCCAACTTGTAATGAGAAATAAAGGTATGAGGGTTTGCCCATGTGGCAGCTGCACAGATGGAATCCATGGGCAACCTGGATTAGAAGGCTACAGAGGTGGCCAAGGCCCTAGTAGAATGACCTTTCGGTTTAATAGGTAACTCATCGTACCTTAGCTGATAAATGAAAGAAATAGTGTGCAACAACCATCTGGACAAGGTTACCTTGGAAACTCTGAGACCTTGTTTGCCCGAGTAGTAAGAGAGGAACAGATGGTCCGATATCCTTACTTCTTTAGTTCTGTGCAGGTAAAAATGCAATTGCCTATGAACGTCCAATTGGTGTAGTTTGTATTCTGCCTTTTTGGTTTGATTAGGGAAAAACACAGGAAGATCTATAGATTGGTTTTTAAGTTACTTTCTGAGCAGACTTTAGGGAGAAATGAGGGATTAGTCCTCAGAGAAACCCTGTCCTTATGAAAAACCAAGTAAGGACGACGAACACACAGCACCTGAAGTTCGGAGACACATCTGGCTGAAGTAATAGCTACCAGAAAGAGGGTCTTCCAAGATAGGAACTTGATAGAGCAGGAAGCTGCTGGTTCAAAAGGAGGCAGAATTAAGGAGATTAGGACTAAATTAAGGTCCCAAGGAGGAGGGGGATCTCTCACTGGAGGCCTAAGAAAAGTCGCCCCTCTCAAAAAAGCTTTTACATAGCTTATGAGACAATGTTAGAGTTCGAAAAACCAACATGAAAGTTAGAAATGGCCGCCATTTGTACCCTGATCGTAGAAGCAGCGGACCCGGAATGAAACAGTAGAGCTAGGAATTCCAGGATTTCGTGGACTGGGGCTGAAAAGGGATCCACATTCGTAGTCCTTGCCCAACAAGAAAAATGTTTCCATTTGCTAGCATAAGTTTTCCTTGTTGTAGACTTGTGAGAGGACACGATAATGTCACGGACTGCTGGGGAAATGCTGGGAAGCTTGGCTAAGGTTGGAAGTGGAGCAACCAAGCTGTGAGCTGGAGAGTTTTCAGGGATTGATCCAACCCGCCTGATAGATGAACCAGGTCGTCTGGAATTGGGTCCAGAGTCCAGGGTTGATCGAGAAGGTAACAGTGCAGGAACGGAAACCATATCTATCAAGGCCAGTAGGGAGCAATGAGGATCATTTTGCAACCCAACGATATTGCTTTCTGTATAAGTTTGGGTATCAGAGGGAATGAAGGAAAGGTATAAAGAAGTCCCTGTGGCCAATCATGGACTAGATTGTCTCTGGATGTGTGACGCGGAAGAAGGAAGAAGTAGTTGCTGCACTTGCTGTTGAAGGGGGTGGCAAAGAGATCGCAGCAAGGCTGTCCCCATTTACAAAAAACAAAATTCGCAATATTCTGATTCAGAGGCCACTCGTGAGGCATTAGGATAGCTCTGCTGAGCCTGTCTGCTATGATGTTGGATCTCCCAGGTATGTGCGTCGCAATCGGAAAACGTTGGGAGGAAATTGCCCACTGCCAAAGTCTGAGTGCTTCTCGACACAGAGGGTAGGACCTGGTTCTGCCCTGCTTGTTGATTTACCACACCACTGATATGTTGTCCGTTTGAATAGCAATTGTCCCAGGAGGAAGAGAGTCTTGAAGGGCTTGCAATGCCAGAAGCACGGCTCTCATTTCCAGGACATTTATGTGCAGATGGTACTCGTGAGGTTGCCACGTGCCTTGGACTGTCCTGCCCAGATAATGCCCTCCCCACCCTATCAGGGAGGTGTCTGTAGTCACCATGGCTACCGGAAGGGGTTGTATGGAAGGTCTGCCCTGAGTAACTAGTGGGGAGACCATCTACCAAGAAAGATGTCTTTTGCATGCGTCCGTGATCATGATCTTGTAAGTCATGGGTAGCTCTTGGAAAGACCACTGCGTAAACAGAAGCCACTGAAGAATCCTCATATGAAAGCACGCCAGTGGGATTAGAAGAATGGCTGCTGCCATGGAACCCAGAGTTTGAAGGAAGTACCTGACTTGGATCCTTCTGCTCTGCATCAGAACCTGTACCTGCTGATAAATTGCAGACACCCTTTCTGGTGGTAGCCTTGCAAACATATCGCTTGTGTCTAAGTCTGCTCCTATATAAGTGATAGACTGACAGGGCAACAAGGCAGATTTTTCGAAATTTATTGTGATGCCGAGCTGTGAGCAGTCCCATGCTTGTATGAGTTGATGCCTGGTGGTAGCAATAAGGAGCCAGTCATCTAGATACAGAAACACCTGGAATTCCTTGACGCCTCAGGTGAGCCATGACCACTGCCATACATTTGGTGAACACCCTGGGGGCTGTGGTGAGACCAAAGGGCAGAGCTCTGAACTGATAATGACTGGCCCCCAGCCAGAAGTGAAGATATCTCCTGGAGCGCCTGTCCATCTTTATATGGTAGCAAGCATCCTGAAGATCTATAGAGCACATCCAATTGTCCTGACCCAGAAAGGGTAGAATGGACTGTAGCATGACCATCTGAAACTTCGTTCTTTGCACATAACTGTTTAGTCTGCTGAAATCCAGAATTGGTCTCCAGTCCCCTGTCTTTTTTGGTACTAAAAAGAACCTTGAGTAAGTTCTGGATCCATGCTGGTCTGCCAGGACTTCCTGGATGGCTCTTTTTTCTAGCAGTTTTGAAACTTCTATTATTGCTTGCTCCCTCAGATTGGGTGGAACATCTGGGATGGTCTTCCTTGACTGTAAAGGGGGTTGAAGTAAGGGAATTTTGTAACCTCCAGATATAACGGATCATACCCAGATATAACGGACCGTACCCATCTGTCTTGTGTTAACCTTCGCCAGGCTTTTGGGTACAGTGAAAGTCTTCCCCCGACTGCCTCCAGAGATGAGCAGCCAGGCAACCCTTCAGGGATGCTGAAAGGGCTTATCAGAGAAGGATTCTCTGCTGCCCTGGTTTTGCGGACCCCCTCTGCCACGAGGACGGCGTCTACTGTTATTGTTTCCCCCTCTGCCTCTGGAGGAAATATCACTACATGTGTCAGGCAAGGCTCCCTGAGATTTACGAAACCACGTCTTACCACTCTTCTGACTCTTGGGGTAGGGTCTTGAGGGAGTGGAAAAATGGACTCCCATGGCAGAGAGAGTCTTGCCTTCTTGCTCACACCTAGTCAAAGTGTCTTGCTCACACCTAGTCAAAGTGTCTTTCACCTGTGGTCCAAAAAGAAAGGAACCATCAAAGGGAGTGTTGGTGAAAGATGCTCAAAAGGGTTCCGCAAAGTTACACAGCCACATCCAGGCATGCCTCCTAAGGGCCATCCTGGTACCAGCGGCTCTACTCGCCCCATCAGCTGCATAGGAAATGAGCCTCATGGAGGAGTTAACAGTATTAAGCGTCACTAGCTGGGAAGCTACCCTGGCTTGTGCTCCCTCAGCTGTTGGATCTTGGAGGGTATCTCTGAGCTCTTTAAGGAGATCCCTTTGAAGTCAGGTAAAATGACACAGGTAGTTCAGTGACCTCAAAGAGAAGGTCGCTGAAGTGAACATTCTCTTCCCATATCTATCCATCATCCTAGACTCCTTGTTAGGGGGATAGACAGACAAAGAGGTCTCCGCCAACTCTTTTTCTGGTGGCTGCTGCTACCACCATAGCATCAACAAGGACACCTTTTGAAAGGAACTGCTTATCATGGGGTGCTGTAATAAATTTACTAGATCTCCTCGGAGTTGGTTCCACTGTATCCGGAGCTGACCAAGCCTTTCAAGCCACCACTGTCATAAGTGGATCGAAAGGTGGAGACACCCAGGAGGTGAAAGGTCAGGAACCGAAGGCATCCAGAAATACAGACTCATCCTCAGAAGGGGCTAGGGGATTCCAGTTTCCCCTCTGCTTGAGCATTTCCAGGATGTCTGAGAAGGAAACATCTTCAGAGGGGGATCTCAGTAACCCTTCCGATTCATCTAAGTCTGTATCAGAAGTGACAGACTCAGGGGAGTCAATGTGCTTTCTTTTGCACTTCTTCCAAGGGGGCTCCTCTGAGTGATCAGGGGAGGCCTCCGAAGAAGAGGAAACACCCAATGGGGTGTCCTAGAGCATCGGTTCCCTACGCTTGGGGTCTGGAGGAGAAGCAGAGGTTGGCACAGGCACTACAGGGGACAGAACCAGTGGGGCAGATAGTGGAATCGGCTCAGTGGCCAGCACACTCCACATGACATCAAAGGCATCCCTGCCATGATGCAGAGAAAGCTCCGGTTCCAAAGAAATAGGAATCTTTCTCCGCACCGAGGGAGACGGCTCCGAGGCCGATGTAGGAGCTGAGCTCACCTGCGAGGGAGAACGGGGTCGGACAAGGGTCCGATGCCACTCACCCCCTCAGAGCCGACGAGGGAGTTCTGGTACTCAGATCCCTCGATGGATGGCACCACTAAGGGAATCTGAGCTGACATCGGAATCGAAGAAAATAGAGTTATCGGAGCTGACTGTTCCACTATTCGAACCCCAACGAACTCCGGCTCCGAACTTATTTGAGTTGAGAGGAAGAACATCGAGAGAAGTGGACGGAGCTGACACCTGTTGAGGAGGGCTGGACAACAACTTGGCTAGTGCCTGCGACTTTAGCAACCTACTGACCACTTCAGCAACCTACTGACCACTCTCTCCACATCATGATTCGACAGCCTAGAAGATCGAGAGGAGTGGGAGGATCGGTGACTACGCCCGCTCTGAAGCAAAGGAGACAGAGGAGCCAAATGCACCGATTCTAGTGAAGGGGACCTCAGCCTCTTGTGGCTCCACGATGGCTCGAAGCCTCTGATGGAGCCAACAGGGAGATTGTCTTGTCGGTGCCAGCCGGAACCAATGTGGAAGGTAAATCCTGACCTGAAGACGGCTCCGAACTTGGAGCCGACAGCCGAGTGGATTTAGGGATTTCACAGGCTGTAAGCTCTTGGCCGGTGAATCCTGGGGTTTTAAAAGACCCCCAAGAATAATCTTATTCTTATGCTCCTGCAGGACTCTGACTAAAGGCATGGCAGACAGAACAAGAGTCCTGCAGGTGCACAGCACCTAAACAATAGACGCAAGAAGTGTGCCCATCTGTCAGACATTTTCTGACAGCATGAGTCACACTTCTTGAACCCAGAAACCTTGGATTCCTTTGACATCCTTAAAGGTAAAAGGAAAAAAACAATTATAACAATAACAATATACAGTCTACAAAAAACACACTACTATAAAGACTATAGGTAAAGGTTTTTTAGAGAATAGGAAAGCCTCTAACAAATGACTAGCCTACAAGAGAAAGGGGAAGGAAAAGCCTCTAACTTAAACGGCTACCCTGACAAGAAGAGGTAGGGGAGGAGGGGTGAGGGAGAACTCTCTAGGTTAAACGAATTCTACAAGAAAAAGGAGGGATACTACACGCTAAACAACTAACTATCACAAAAAACAAGACTATCATTAATAATAAAATACTAGAAGGGTTGAATTCTAGTGAAGAAAGTTACACAAAAACTTTATACGAGCCTGAGCCAGAAAAAGGACACCTCGCAGCTGAAGCGGCAAACGAGATCTGGGTAGCTATCGCTAGGCATTATGGGATAAGGGGTAGCCTCGAGCCAGTAAACCGCTCTTGAGCTATTGAAGATGGCCGAGTCAGAGCCGAGGATCGGCTCCGATCCCAACCAGCAAGAACAAAGGCGAGATAGACAACTTAACATCATAAGGTATCCTCAAAACAAGAAACAGCCAAAGCCTATGAGATAGGACATCTGAGAGGCATAATGCAGATCTGCCTGATCCATGTCCTGGAGGAAGAGATCATGTTGCTCTGGGACTGGTTTGGTAGATTGTAAGGCTTGAAGGGATTTTAAGCAGACCCCCCCCAGATAAATTGAATGGAAAAATGCCCACCTATATTATCTTTCCTGATTGGCACTTGTCTAGACAAAGGAGAAAAGATGTCTTTGTTTTTTTTAACTTTTTCAGAGTGACATCCACTCACAAGGACTTGAGGCTTGGTCTGTGAGGCTGGACTTCCAATCCAAAAATCTCATTCTCTTTACAAATGAATGAGTTCTGGATTGTCAAGTTCAGTAACAACCAGGAGTTTCTCTTTCATATCTAAATGCCAAGCATCAGAGTAAGGTCCCTACAAGCATCAGTCTGAATAGATGTACTAACATCCCAGTCATGATGACCTCTGAAGAGGCATCATTGGGGAGAAGAGGAAGACATCTGGTCCGGATGCTGTAAATGTGCCTCACTGTTGCTGGCCTTTTTGGGCTGAACAGTTTACTGTGACATGACATGGACAGTGACCGTATGAATAGGTTTCAGAAAAAAAAAAGCAAGGGCACACCAAATTATGTTTTTAACAAATGCATACAGATGAGAAAAAAGCCAAATCTCTTGCAAGTATCCTTTACCTGTTTTGAAATGGAACTTAGATAATTAATCATGTAAGTTAAGTAGCGGATGGTCCATGCTAGGTTGAATTTATTAAATCAATGCTAGGTTTAATTTATTAAATCAGTCACCAAACGTATATTTTTTCCAGAGAGGAAATGTAACAACTACCACCGTCTATCCTGGAGCAGGCAAGAGAGAGAGAAATAGTAGCAGTGTTCTCTCTCGTTTTGGATAACACTATACAATCTAGCTCCTCTTTTTGAGATGGGGCAATTAACGGACTATCAAATTTACCACGCCCAAGTTCCTATAAAATCTCATGCATAGTGGAATGGTTAAATGATTTTTAAGACTTTAAATCATAATGATTATTTTAGCTCCCCAAGAATAAAATACCTGAATTAAAAAAAAACACGTTTCCCCAAAAGAAAAAGTCCTGCCTAATAAGATGACACAATTACTGATCTAAAACCACTATCCTAATCTAACAGCTTGTTTAGTGTAGGTTTTCACTTCCTTTTCTCAAGAGACATCTTTGATATGAACTAAGAGAATGTTACAAAACCCAGAATAATGTTTTAAGGATCTACAGTATTCCCTTGCCAGTGGCATTGCATATGCCTAGTGTCTCCTGCAATCTCTTGACAGTCCACTGTTGATCAGTAAAATGGCTTGAGCACATTCAAAAGTTAATAGGAATGTTCTGTAGGGTCTACTTCAAGAAAGAAAAATAGAAGTTATGTTCTTACCATAACGTTCCATGTTAGTTGTCTTCTTCTCGCCTTCTTCTTGCTGGATGGGTTCGGAGCCGACCTCGGCTCCACTGCCACTCTAAAAGCTCGAGAGTTGGTTCCACCGGCTCGAGGCTCCCCTTATATCCCACAATGCTAGGCGAGAGTTACCTCAGATCTCGTTTGTAAGCTAACCCCAGCTTATAATAGTAACAGAATAATTCTAAAACAGAGTCCACCTCTAATAACAGGAAGAAGAAGGGTGACCTACATCCTGATCCAGGAAATATGCACAACAGCATATGCCTAAGAAAGAGGTGGTAGAAAGAGAGGTCACGATCACAACTCCTCTAGGTCTGTCCAGGCCAGGGGAAGGAGGGTGGGGCCTTAAGAAGAAGGCGAGAAGAAGACAACTAACATGGAGCGTTATGGTAAGAACATAACTTCTATATGTTAAGTTGTCTATCTCGCCTTCATTCTTGCTGGATGGGACCGCGTCCCTAGCACCTTGTCCCGGGTGGCCTAACGGAACAGACTCCCGAGAACAGTGGAACCAAAATTAGCTCTATGCCTAGAAGCTAAATCCAACTTATAATGAGAAATAAAAGTGTGAGGAGTAGCCCAAGTAGCCGCTGCACAAATGGTGTCAATAGGCAGTCTGTCTTGGAAGGCTAAAGAAGTAGCCAAAGCTCTGGTGGAATGGGCTTTAGGTTTATTAGGCAATTTTTGTTGTCTAATTTCATATACCAGGGAAATCAAGGATGTTGGCCATCTGGATAATGATACCTTTGAAACTGAAAGTCCCTTTCTGCTTTCCGCATAGGAGACAAACAGCTGATCAGATTTTCTGAATTGTTTTGTTCTATCCAAGTAGTACCTCAATTGACGATGAACATCCAGGCAGTGTAATTTTTGTTCAGACCTATTGGAATACTCTGGAAAAAAGACAGGGAGGTCAATGCTTTGGTTTAGATTTGATGTCGAGACCACTTTAGGCAAAAAGGACGGGTTAGTTCGTAAGGATACTCTGTCCTTATGAAACAAAAGATAAGGAGGACGACAACTGAGTGCTTGAAGCTCTGAAACTCTTCTAGCTGATGTAATAGCTACCAGAAAGAGTTTTCCATGATAACAATTTCAAGGAACAGGAAGCTGCAGGTTCGAAAGGGGAAAGAATCAAAGAAGCAAGAACTAAATTTAGGTCCCAAGGAGAAGGAGGATTTCTTATAGGAGGTCTGAGAAGAAAAACTCCTTTCAAAAAGGCTTTGCAAAGTTTGTGGGACATTAGGGCAGATTCAGAAATACCCACATGGAAGTTAGAAATAGCTGCCAATTGAACCTTAAGTGTAGATGGAGATGAACCTGCATGGAAGAGTTCAGCTAGAAAATCAAGGACTAGTTGGATGGAAGCGGTGAAAGGATCTATGTCCTTTCCTTGTGCCCAATATGAGAAGCGTTTCCACTTACTCAAATAAATCTTTTGAGTGGAAGATTTATGGGAAGCTATCAATATATCTCTAACAGAGTGAGATAATTGAGGAAGCCTGGCTACGGTTGGAACTGGAGGAACCAAGCAGTGAGGTTCAGAGAGGGAGGGAGCGATGAAACTGACCCGACTGATGGATCAAAAGATCTGGAACTAGGTCCAGATTCCAAGGTCGCTCCAAGAGAAAACGATGTAGAAAGGGGAACCACACTTGTCGAGGCCAGTAAGGAGCAATGAGGATCAAGGAGGCCTTCTGAGCAATAGCTTTCTGAACTACTTGAGAGATCAGTGGGAAAGGAGGAAATGCATACAGAAGTCCCCGGGGCCAAACTTGGACTAGAGCGTCTCTGCTGGGTTGGCCTGGTAAAGGGAATAGAGTGAAATATTCTCTGCACTTGCTGTTTTGGGGAGTAGCAAAAAGATCGCAGCAAGGCTGACCCCACTTGAGAAAAATTTCTCTCACTACAGAGTCTTTCAGAGACCACTCGTGAGGCATGAGAATAGCTCTGCTCAACTTGTCCGCAATATGATTGGACTTCCCGGGGATGTGCGTTGCTATCAGAAAACGCTGAGAAGAAATCGCCCATTGCCACAGTCTGAGTGCTTCTCGACACAGGCGGTATGATCTGGTTCCGCCTTGTTTGTTGATGTACCACACTACAGACATATTGTCTGTCTGGATTGCAATTGTTCCCAAGGGAAGAGAGTCTTGAAGGGCTTGCAACGCTAAAAGCACTGCTCTCATCTCCAGAACATTTATGTGCAAGTGGCATTCGTTTGGTTGCCATGTGCCCTGGACTGTCCTGCCCTGATAATGCCCCCCCCACCCGATCAGGGAGGCATCCGTTGTCAGTGTAGCAACCGGAGGAGGTGGAACAAAGGGTCTTCCGACAGGAGCTGGGGAAGACATCCACCACATGAGATGCTTTTGCACCTGCGTGATCACAATGGTGTGAGACATTGGAAGTTCCTGGTATGACCATTGAGTAAAAAGCATCCACTGAAGGATCCGCATGTGGTATCTGGCTAATGGAAGGAGAGGTATGGTCGCTGCTATAATTCCCAACACCTTTAGAACTAACCTGGCTTTGATTCTGTTGTTGTTGAGAAGGAGTGATACCAATTTGTGAATGTCTGATATCCTTTGATGTGTTAGCCTTGCAGACATGTTTATAGTATCTAGATTTGCGCCTATGTAGGTAATAGTACGACAAGGCGACAAAACAGACTTTCGCAATTTATTGAAATACCCAGTTTTTGACAAGCGAAAAGTATAATCTCTGGCCATCAGAAGGAGATGCTTGGTGGGAGCTGTGAGGAGCCAGTCGTCCAAATATGGAAACACCTGGAATCCTTGTCGTCTCAGGTGAGAAGCTACCACTGCCATGCATTTGGTAAACACCGGGGGCAGTGGTGAGACCAAAGGGCAGGGCCCTGAACTGAAAATGACTGGTTCCCAGCCTGAAGCGGAGGAATCTTCTGGAGCGTCTGTTCATTTTATGTGATAGCACGCATCCCGAAGGTCTATAGAGCACATCCAGTTTCCTTTGCCCAAAAGGGAAGGATGGATTGCAGCGTGACCATCCGAAATCTTGTTTTCTTGACTGATTTGTTCAAGACACTGAGATCCAATATCGGTCTCCAGTCCCCTGTTTTCTTTGGAACTAAAAGAACCTTGAGTAGATTCCGGATCCTTGTTGGTCTGCTGGCACTGGCTGAATTGCTCTTTTGCAAGCAGTTTTGAAATTTCCAAAGCTGCTAGATCCCTTTGAGCGGGTGGAACATCTGGAAGGGATTTTTTGACTGATTTGGAAAGCGAAGAAGGGGATAGAATAGCCTTCGGAAATGATGGACTGTACCCATTTGTCTTGAGTCAGGGATAGCCAGGCTTCTGGGTACAGTGACAATCTTCCCCGACTGCCTCCGAAGATGGGCAGTCGGGCAACACCTCAGGGATGCTGAAAGGGCTTGTCAGGAAGGCTTCCCGATTGCCCTGGTTCTCGGACCCCCTGCCCCTAGGGCGGCGTCTACCATTGTTATTCCCACCTCTGCCTTTGGTAGGAAAGCGACTCTGTCGTCAGGCGAAGTCCCTTGAGATTGTTTACGGAACCACATCTTTCCACCCTTCTGGCCTTTGGGGTAAGGCCTGGAAGGAGTCGAAAAACGGACTCCGGCGGCAGAAAGGGTCTTGCCATCAGTCTCGCACCTAGTCAGGGTTTCTTTCACTTGAGGACCAAAGAGATGATCCATCAAAAGGGAGTTTGTGAAAGACGTCTTGAAAGGGTCCGCAAAATTGCATAGCCGCATCCAGGCGTGCCTACGTAAGGCCACACCTGTCCCTGCGGCTCTGCTCGCTCCATCAGCCGCGTAAGAAAGGAGGCATGGAGGAGTTGGATATGGAATTAAGGGTAGCCAGCTGCGTGTTCATCTTGTCTTGGAAACCCGCAGCTGTAGGATCCTTTAACATTTCACTCACTTCCTTGATCAAGTCCCTTTGAAGACGAGTGAAATGGCACAGGTAGTTCAGCGAACGCATGGTAAATGTCGCTAAGGAGAACATCCGCTTCCCGTACCTATCCATGGACCTCGATTCCTTGTTAGGTGGATGGACAGGCACTGAAGGATCAGCCAGTTCCTTCTTTGTGGCAGCAGCTACCACCATAGCATCCACAGAAACTCCTTTTGTTAAAAATTGCTTGTCTGCTGGAGCTGTGATGAACTTAGAGGGTCTCCTGGGAGTGGGGTCCACTGAATCAGGAGCCGTCCATGCCTTCTTAGCAACCACCTGCATGAGGGGGTGAAGGGAGGGACACCCAGGAGGTGGAAGGGCGAGAGCCAAACGCCTCAAGATACACAGATTCGTCCTCCGAAGGGTTGAGGGCTGGCCAATTTCCCTCTGTTTCAGGATCTCCAGAATGTCTGCAAATGAGACATCTTCAGAAGGGGAACGGGGAACCCTCAGAATCATCCAAATCTGTGTCTGGCGTGATGGACTCAGGTGAGTCAATGTGTTTCCTCTTACACTTCCTCTTCCGAGGGGGCTCTTGTGCCAAATCAGGAGAGGCCTCGAAGAGGATGAAATCCCACAGGGGGCTCCTGAGGAGCTGGTTCTCTGCGGTCCGGGATGAGGGAGTGAGTCGACTTACCCTGAGGCAGCATAGAGGGAGGGGCGGACGGAGCCGACTGTGGAGTAGAGCCAGGCTCTAACACACTCCGCATGACCTCGAATGCACCCCTGTCAGGCAGAGCCAGAGGTCCCCGCTCCGAGGAGCTAAGAACCCCTCGGCACCGACAGTGATGGCTCCGAGGCCGATGTCGGAGCCGAACTCACCAGCGCCGAAGCCCCGAGAGGGAGAGGGGGGTCGGACAAGGGTCCGATGCCACTCACCCCCTCGGAGCCGACGAGGGAAGTCCGGCGCCGAGATTCTTCCAAAGAAGAAAACGGAGCCGACGACAGAGCCGAAGACAATTGTATCGGCTCCGACGTAATCACAGTCTTGGTTCCGACGCGACCCGGCTCCGAACTCAAGAGAGTCGAAGGAGGAAATTGTTGATGGACCGGGGCAGGCATCGACTGAGTCGGGCTCTGAAGCATCTGGGCTAGTGCCTCGGACTTAAGTAGTCGACTCACTACCCTCTGAAGGTCATGATCCGACAGCCTCGATGACCTAGAGGAGTGAGACCTTTGGCTCCATTCAGACAGCAGGGGAGATCCTGGAGCCGAATGAACGGAGCCAAGAGATGGTGACCTGGACCTCTTCCTAGTTGTCGGCTCCGAGGGTCTGGTCGGAGCCGACACGGGAACTTCAATAACCTCGGCTCCGGTCGGAGCCGAGGGAGCCACAGAAACTGTGGACTGAGACTTATCGGCTCCAGCCGGAGCCGATAAAGGCAAAGGTTGAGAAACCTGAGGTCTCGGCTCAGAAGCCGGAGCCGAAGACCTAGATGCCTTAGAGGGTTTCCCTGTTGAAACAGACAGGGAATCCTCTGGCTTCAGTAAGCCTCTAAGAATCAATTTATTTTTTCTTTCCTGCAGGACCCTGGGGCTGAAGCCATGGCACACAGCACAGGAGTCCTGCAGGTGCAAAGGCCCCAGACAATAGACACAAGAAGTGTGAGCGTCTGTCAGAGACATTTTCTGACAGCACGCATCACACTTCTTGAATCCGGAGACCTTTGCTTCTTTAGACATTTTGTCTGACAAGTGTACACAAACACCCACACAAACACACAAGTATACCCTTTCAGGTTAACACAAAAAATTTAGTAGTAATACTAGTAATTTAAAACTACAAAAAAAACACACACACTCCACTAGGGAAGGGAAGGCCTATAGGCCCAAGGGAAGAACCAAAGGTTCTTGGGGAAAGAAATGGAAATTTTTTTGGGTAGGGAGTAAAAGTTTTCTAATCTACACTAAGTAAGTAAAAAAATTAACTTAAAGGGGTTTTTAAAAACTAATTTTCACAAGAAAAATAGTACTCACCAGGAACCGGTAGAAACAACCAACCTCGAAGCTGTAGCGGCAAACGAGATCAGAGGTAACTCTCGCCTAGCATTGTGGGATATAAGGGGAGCCTCGAGCCGGTGGAACCAACTCTCGAGCTTTTAGAGTGGCCGAGTCGGAGCCGAGGTCGGCTCCGAACCCATCCAGCAAGAATGAAGGCGAGATAGACAACTTAACATCCCATATTACCGAAGACAGCACTGCCAGGACAACATAGCCAAAACCTGAATTTAACAAACTATTACAATGCTGAAACATTTCACAGGGTAAGTATCCAATTGCTACCATCTAACAACAAAACACCTGACTACCTCAAACCCACCCAGGTGGGGGGGTTATGCCCCCCACAACTCTCAATGTGGGGGCTACACCCCACACCCCCCCCTAAATAAATATATATACCAACTCTGGGATCGCACTATCTGGATACTTATCTTTGAAATCCTTCAGCATTGTGTTCATTCATTAATTTCAGGTTTTGGCAATGTCATCTCAGTAATGTCATTTTTGGTAATGTGGGTTTTTGTTTGTTTGAAGTAGACCTGTTCCGTAATCATCTTTTAAGACTTCTCGGAATTCCATGGCATACTTTTTCTAGATTGCCTGAAGCAGAAACTACCATAAAATAGAAAATAAAGTAATGGGGAGGGTCTCTGTGCAGGATTTTCAACAGAGATGGGAACAATTGCATCACTTCTCTGAAGCACTTTTTTTTTTTTAAACAGACTGAGTAACCCTTCAATGCAGCCACTAAGACTGTATTGCTATGAGGCACAAAGAACAGGCAATTATTTTTAATTAACTTTTTCTACTCCCTTTATCAAGCTTTGCATTACTTAAGCTTTTAGTACAATGTAAACAGAACTTCTTTAAGTCCTCGTTTTTCCTTGACTTCTTAAATTTTCTTTCTTAGCCTACTTCTCAACCGCATGTTCCTTTTTTCTGTAAATCAAAAATTTTGGTGTTTCATTTTAGAAGTTTTCTTAAATATGACATTTCAATGCTATGGAGAAAATAAACAAAACACCAATAAATGAAAAGAAATTATGCCTTACGAGTACAGTTTGTCAGAAGGCAGAAGGAATGATGACTCACCAATAAAACTTCTCAAACAATATTTTGTAATAAAACAAATTAGGTAACTAAAACAAATTAGGAAACTAAAACAATAAGTGAAAAGGTCACTGAAAAACCAATCCGTAAAAACAAAATAAAAACTCCAGCAAAGCTAGAACTTTTACTGAGTGACCTCCCAAACCTCTTGTATCAGAGGCATATGGGATATATGCAAATGACCCTTATGACTCTGCTTGTGCTGACGATATATGCAAATGACCCTTATGACTCTGCTTGTGCTGACGAGGTCATAAGGCTGAAATATGCATATCCACAGCTAGTGGGATTTGGCTATATTGGCTTGAAATTGTCCATTAAAATGACGAAACAAGTCATGGGCATTCCGAATCACCAATTAGCTGAAACACCTGATGTTCATAAGAGTCATTTGCATATGTCCCATGTGTGCCTCTGATACAAGAGGTTTTGGAGGTCACTCAGTGGAAGTTCTAACTTTGGTGGAGTTTTCATTTAATAAAACAAATTAGGCAAAAACCACCACTGAAAATACATTGGAATAGAAAAAGCACTTAAGCAACTAGGAAGTGCAGCCTGCTATCAAAGCCAGTCTTAACAAAACATATGTAAATGTGGTGTTATTACTGAAAAAGAGGCATGGGAGTGAAGTGCATCTCATGGGGGTGCAGGGTAGCATACACTTTTTGCAAAAGACAGTGGTTGAACTGTTTAATTTCTTTTATTCTTGCTTACCACTTTAAATGGCAGTTTATTTTGTCAGATTATTGTTAGTATTTTTTTTTTTTTTTTTTACTTCATCTCCATTTCAGGTGGTGGTAATCTGGTAGGTGTTGCAGAGGACAAAGCCTATGCACTGATGAGCTTCTTTCTGTAGTCTTAAGGTTTGATTTCCCCAGCCATTTGCCTGCTGTGCGACTCTGTCTAGTTAAGTAACTTGTATAATGTGTCTAGGCAGAATGTGATAGAGGTCCATGTGAATCGCTGTTATGCTCCCGCTTAACAAACACATGCACAAAAAATAGAAACTAATTCAAAGGGACTTCAAATTTCTGACCTGAATTCAAGTTATTAATGCTTCCAAGAGTAGTACATGAGGCAACTTCCCATTTAAATGAAATGGGCCTACTAATGCTAGATGAACAACAGTACCAAGAAGGCATTACTTCTCAATGAGGGACCGACCTTATCTGCTTAACAGACTGCATCAGTGAGAAGCTCTCGGGATACAATACTACAAGCATCCTTCTCACAGTATCCCCTGGGACTCCCCTTGACTTTGTACCTTCTACTACTCCAAGATAACATAACTGAAAAGGAGAGGGTGTGATGGAGTACACACTTCAAAGCAGGTCTGCAACAGACTAAACACAAGTCCCAGGTTAAAATGTTCCAATGACATCACGATCTGCCATGAAGACAGTCAGTGAATTGGAAAACAAGCCAAATTCTGTCTCAGCTGGTATACTGTATAGTTTCTGATGCACAGGGATTTCTCAAAGTCCTTGCTATCTAGTTATCCACAAAGAATAGAGAGTCTGTACTGTGTTCCAAGCGACTTTGTAACATACCAGAGTCAAACATGTAGACTGTACACTTTGTAAAAATCATTCATGCAACACTGAACAATTGTTTTAAAGAGATGAGAATATCCATTCATGAGAAGGCTTTTTGAGAATGGCCTTAATGCATTTTAGGAAATCAACTTCGCTGGCAATGCATACCAAGCAGCACTTTACTTTGAGTTCTTAGTCGAAGGACCATGAAAGGGCATTTCTATTAAACAAGTTAAAACTAGAGGCTTATTAATTTTCCTGTGGTTTACTGAACTTATTGAAATTTGCATACTACATTCCAAAAACAGCTGGTTAAGTAACGTGAGGTATATATATGCTACCTCCAAGTCTGAAAAATTCAACACAGCTGGAAAAAATACACCTCCTTAATATGAGAAAGCACAATTAGATGTGTAATAAAATACATACCGTTTTAGCTCTATTGAGATGAGACATTCTGATATAACCCTTGTCATGACGATGAAGATAAAGGCTATAAAATGGGAAGCAGATCCATAAGTAGATGCAAGGAATCCAGACCAAGATAGTGTTCTGGAAACATGAGGTTAAGTCAGGATTATCTTTATGCCAGGTCAAATTCCAGTCCTACAAAAAATTAAAAACAAAACAAATGTCTGTTTTAAAAATCCATAACCACAAAATGCCCATATATGTTTGTTTCTATTACTGTTATATAAAACTGAAGATGTGAAAGTATGCATAAAGTGCACATCACCAATGTACAGAAGTATACAGCTAGTTAAGTTCATAGGTAGGTACTAGGCTATTGGTCCAACGGCCTAAGTAAGCCTATCCAACAAGGTTCCCTGGCTTACGCCACCCAAGAAAGTTAAGTGCTCATCATTTATATCCCATGTAGTCAGCTTAAATGTATTTTTCAAGAATGTGAAAAAAAAACAAAGAAAAATTTACTTGCCCAGCAATCTGATGTTCTATAAAGCAATAAACTGGTTCTCAGAAGCTATAAAATGTGGCACATAAGAACTTTACAGCATGAAACTCAACAGGTATACAGTCATACAGGAAACCATTTTACTGGCACTAAAAAACTTCAATCACAAAGCTAGCATTTCTGAAGGAGTACAGCAAATGGGTCGAGTGTACCATAACTTCATACTGTCAGTAGTAAAGTAATATTACAAAATGTTTTCTACTCATCGATAATGCTAGCATGCACAAATTTAAACTGATCTGCTGACCTTACAACCCACAAGCAGCATGTAGCTCACTAAGGATAAAGTACAGTTTTGTACCTATCATAAATGTAGATGTCCGATAGGTATGCATCTGCAGTCATCACATATGGGTTGTCCTGCCTCAGGCAGCCCTTCGGTTGGCCGGATTCCAAAGTCTGGATCCGGCGTCGGCTGATGTCGCCCCTTCCCCGACGTCAGAGCGCCTGGGGTATAAAAGCGTCAGCCGACGCCATCTTCCTCAGTTTTTCTTGCCCCAGATGCCAGGTGCCCTCTAAGGAAGGCTAAATTTGGAGAAATGCAATAAATTCCAAACATGCACAAAAATATATACATATATAAAAACAAATACACCATAATAGATAACCCCAGCTAGCTATGAGAGGGGAATGTACCCAAGAAATACCACAGAGGGGAAGGAGGGAGGGTAAACTTGACTGCAGATGCATACCTATCGGACATCTACATTTATGGTAGGTACAAAACTGTACTATGTCCTTCAAGGATGCTTCTGCAGTCATCACATATGGGTAGAATACCATAGCCAATCTGGGGGTGGAGGATCTATGTAAAGGATGATGTAGCTAAAATGCCCTGCAGGACTGCCGTAGCAAAGCCTGCTCTGGACCTGGAATATAAAGGTAAGTTGTAATGCTTGGAAAATGTATGCACGGAGCTCCATGTAGCAGCTTCTAAAATGTCCTTGGTAGCCACCCCTCTTAAGAAGGCTGTGGAGGTGGCTGTGGCTCTGGTCGAATGAGGTCTGATGTTAGCTGGTGCAGTTTTTCCAGGAAAGGAGTAACAGAAACGAATGCAATTTCCTATCCATTTTGAAATTGTCTGTTTTGAAATTGCTTTTCCTTGTATACCAGCAGCATATGCTACAAACTGGTCAGTTTTTCTGTAATTTTTAGTTCTGTCCAAGTAGTAGCACAACTGTCTGTGTATGTCCAGGGTGTGCAGAAGCTTTTCCCCTTTGTTTTGTGGATTTGGAAAGAAGGTAGGCAGGTGAATAGCTTGGTTTAATGAGACCCTAGATACCACCTTTGGCATAAATGAAGGATTGGTTCTCAATGAGACTCTGTCTTGATGAAAAATAAGAAATGGCTGTACTGCCATGAGGGCCTGTAACTCAGATACTCTTCTTGCTGAGGTTATGGCCAGAAGGAAGGCAGTCTTCCATGAGAGGAACTGTAGTTCTGCAGATGCTGCTGGTTCAAAGGGAGGCAGTGTTAGTTTTTCCAACACGTTAAGGTCCCAAGTAGGCAGTGGTGGTTTCCTTGGAGGATTGATGTTTTTAATTCCTCTTAGAAACTGTCTTAGCAGAGGATGAGAGAAGACAGGAGGATCAGTGTTGTACTCTGCTGAAACTGCTGAAGCATGAATTTTAATGGAAGAGTAAGACAGGCCATTGTGGAGCATTTCTGCTAAATATTCCAGGATATGCGCCATGTTCATAACTGTTGCATCTAGGCCCTTTGAGGTGCTCCAGGTGTGAAATCTTTTCCATTTTGCTGAGTATGCCTTTCGTGTGGAAGGCCTGCGAGCTTCCATGATGATATCCTTCACTTTCTTGGATAGCTTATCCTGGTGATGAGTCAAGGTATTTTCCAGGCAGCTAGCTGTAATGTTTTCAGGTTGGAATGCAGAGTTTTGTAATTGTGCTGTGTCAGGAGAAGCGGCCATTGTGGCAGAAGCCATGGTTTTGTCCGTGACATGCTCTTTAGCAATGGGTACCAGTGCTGTCTTGGCCAGTCCGGAGCTATCAGAATCACTCTTGGCTGCTCTGCCCTGATCTTCAGTAAGACCTTGGTCATTAATGGAAGAGGTGGGAATGCATACACTGTTAGATCCCTCCAGCTGAAAGAGAGAGCGTCCACTTTCCATGCTTGTGGGTGATATGTCCTTGTACAGAATTTGCCCAGCTGATGATTGTGTGTGGAGGCAAAGAGGTCTATGTCCGGTCTCCCCCATGATTGTGTTATCTGATGGAAGATGTCTGGGTGCAGCATCCATTCCTGTGCATCCATGTTGTTCCTGCTTAAGCTGTCCGCCAGTATATTGTCTTTTCCTGGTACAAACTGGGATTGCAGCTGTATATTGAGAGTCCCCATAGATTCATTGCCAGTCTGCAAAGAGGGTAGGAATGGGTGCCTCCTTGCTTGTTTATGTACCACATAACTGTAGTGTTGTCTGTCCTTATTAGCAGGTGGCCTTGATGTAGAAATAACTTGAAGGCCTCGATTGCATGCATCACTGCCAGCATTTCCTTTTGGTTTATGTGCATGCGTAGCTCTTTTTGTGAGCATAGTCCATGAATGCATCTTCCTTCCATGTGCGCTCCCCATCCGTGATCTGAAGCATCCATTGTAATGGTTTGGCTGGCTATTGGTTTGCTGAAGGGCAAACCCCTGTTTGACTGACTTGCTTGAGCCCACCACAGAAATTCCCTTTGAAGGCATGGGATGAGTGGTATCAAAGTTTCCAAGCTGTGACTGTGCTGAGTCCATAAACTCCTTCGGTACCATTGGAGTTTCCTCATATGTAGCCTTGCTTGAGGAATCAGAAGAATGCAAGAAGCCATGTAACCCAGGGCCCTGCATGATTTTCCTTGCAGTCAGCTGAGTTTGTCTTGACAGGTTTTTGAAGTAATCCGGTAGTTGGTTTTTGTTTTTCTTCTGTGAGGAAAGCCATCTGGGTGGTTGTGTCTAGATCCGCACCCAGAAAAGTTATTCTTTGGGATGGTACAAGTCTTGACTTGTGAATGCTGACTGTATATCCCAAGGCCTGAAGAAGATAGATGGCATAATTCAAGTGATTTACCAAAATTTGTTGGCTGTCCGCTTGTATAAGGCAGTCGTCCAGATACGGGTATATTTGCATCTCCTGAAGTCTGCAGTGTGCAATTACTGATGCCAGGCATTTCGTGAATACTCTGGGTGCAGTAGATAAGCCAAAGAGCAATGCTGAGAATTGATAATGCTCTGAACCTGCAAGAAATCTGAGGTGTCTTCTGCAGCTTTGTCTGATAGGGACATGCAGGTATGCCTCCTTGAGGTCCAGAGTTACCAGCCAAGACCCCTTGCCCAGCATGGAAAGGAGTTGCTGTAGAGTCAGCATTTTGAATTTTGGCACAATGAGATAAGTATTTAGTGCGGACAAGTCGAGAATAGGCCTCCATTGCTTTTCTTTTCTTGGAACAAGGAAGAGTCTGGAATAAAATCCTTGGCCTTGTTCTGCGAGAGGAACCTTTTCTATTGCTTTCATTTTCATTAAGTTGGAGATTTGTTTCAAAGCCTCTGCCCTTTGATTTGGTGGCAGGTCTGGCATGCCTTTTCTTTTCGGTAATGTGTGGAAATGGAACCTGTATCCTTTGTCTATTACTTGTAGTGTCCATTTGTCCCTTGTAATAATGTGCCAATTTTCTGAAAATAAGGAAAGCTTTCCACCCAAAGGTGCTTCCAGTTGAGCCCTGGTTAGCGGTGTCAGGGTAAAGTCATTGAGTCTGTCCTTGTGCAGCAGTTGTAGGCCCTGCACTACCTCTCTGGTTGGGATGCTGCCATTGACGTCCTCTGTAGGAGCCTCTAGCTTGCCCTTTACCTCTGGCACGCCTGTTCTTGCCTCTCTGAAATCTGTCTGTGTCTGGAAAGGACTAGTTCTTGGAAGGCCAATTTCTGCTGAATCTTGGTGGCTGGACCTGCATAAAATCTTTGACTGTTTGTACAGGTTTTGCCTTTTCTTCAAATTTCTTTAAGACCTCCTGAGCAGTGGTGCCAAATAACTTTTGCTTTTCCAGTGGAGCATCCAGAAGCTTTGCTTTAACATGGTCTGGCAGAGATTGTTCCTTCAGCCAAGCATGTCTACGTATAACTGCACCTGTCATAGCTGACCTACATGAAGCTTCCAATGCATCATAACCACACTGCAAAAAATGGTTGCTAACCTGTTGAGAGTTATGTACCAGATCCTGAAGTGATTTGCGATCTAGGGGTTCAGGTGAAGACAGCTTTTTATGCAATTCATCTAACAAATATTCTTGGTACTGTATCATATGGAATTGACAGTTTAAAGCCCTCATAGCAAGGGTGGCAGAAGTATACACTTTTTTACCCCATCGCTCTAAAGCCCTGGACTCCCTTTCAGAGGGAAGTGGATTTTTTGTAGTGGCAGCTGTAACCCCTTTAGGGCCCTGGGAAATAGTTTCTGGATCAGCAGAGTGGGCCTTGTAAAGGAAAAGATGCGATTCCGGGACCCTGTAGTACCTATCAGGTTTGGCAGGAGCCAGAGGGAGAGTGTCAGGGGTTGTGCTAGATTCTGAGTACACATCATCAATGACATTCAAAACAGGGGGAATAGCCAAAGGTCTATGCGGAGGCAAATGCAAGAAGGTCCTTAATCTCTTCCTGGAATCAGAATTCCTGGCCCTGCCATTGGAAATGCTCCCTCATAGTGTGCAAAGTTTCCCCAAAAGACAGTTCTTCAGGAGGGGAGGCCGAAGGGATAGATTCTTCTGCATCTGAATCCTCGTAGGCCGAAAAAGCCTCCTCCTGGTAGTCCGAGAGGGCAGAGCCAGCAGAGGCCTCATCTGAGGAGAGGGGATCAGAGGGCTCAACCCTGGGCATTTTTGCTGTAGAAGGTTGAGAGCCCCTGTCCGGATGAGGCTGAGAGCCCCTAATTAATGAAATAAGGTCCTTTGCTAGACTAAGGATCTGAGAACCTGTAGTGGGTCCCTGAGGGATAACCCTGGGAGGCATAGATTTTGAGTGTTTAGCAGCTTTAGCCCTAGAGAATGCCTTAATAGACATGGATGCAGGAGGCCTGGCTGCACCACGTGTTGGTGTAGTTTTGTCTAAGGGAATGGTGTCGGAAGGTTCCTGGACACCAGATTCCAAAGGAGATTCAACAACCGAGACAGAAGTGGCCTCCGGGGCCGAGGTTGTCGGTTGTACAGTTTCGGAGGACTGGTAGGCCTGGCCGCGGTTTCGGGTGTCGGTCCTTGTCCTTGCGTTTCTTCATTAAATGTGAAGTCGGAGTCTCCGACGACATTTTGTAAGCAAAACTAGCCCCAAAAAAATCCTCTGCAAACTCCGACCGACGTCTTAGAGTGCGTCGGTTGAAGGAAGCACAGGCGGAACAGGCCGAGACATCGTAGTCTGGGCCTAGGCAAGGTAGGCAGTAAGAGTGGAAATCCTTATGAGGTATTTGTTTCCCACAAGTTAAGCAATTATTAATTTTATCTGACATCGGCTGAGGCAAGAGAGAGTCCCCAACGGGGTACTTAGCTTTTGAAGTCTTCGGTTTAGCTGAATTACAGGAGCTGGCCGACCGGCACTTGCGAATTGCTTCTGCTTCGGGCACCACGCGGCAAGAAAGACGGAGGAAGATGGCGTCGGCTGACGCTTTTATACCCCAGGCGCTCTGACGTCGGGGAAGGGGCAACATCAGCCGACGCCGGACCAAGACTTTGGAATCCGGCTGACCGAAGGGCTGCCTGAGGCAGGACAACCCATATGTGATGACTGCAGATGCATCCTTGAAGGACATCTACACGCTAAACACATTCCCTTTCATCAGAGTGTATTATTTAGCTACCTCCCCAGTGGATGATTCCCATACTTTTTTTAACACGTACTAAAAAGCAATACTTAACAGTTTTTCTCCCTATGCAGCATTTCTATGAGTCTGCTTCCTTGCAGCCAAGTGAAATTTCATGATACTTTTTTTGGAAATATGTCTCCCTTGCTGTTTCATCACTATGTCTATTATTTCTGAAAGTCTTTGCTTAAGGAAAACGAAACACAAGGTACATTTAGCTATTATTTGCTATTGCACACCCACTGAAGTCATAAAGGTGTTGCGGCTCAAAATTCAAACTGGAAATCTATCTCCAAGGTAAATAACATTGGAGGCAGAATATTTTTAAAGTAGGGGCAAATCTCACAGAAATAAATGCAATTTCTTGAAATGAAACATGCAGAATAATGTTCAGGAGGACAAGTGTGGTTTAAGGGAAGACAAAATTTATGAAACATACAAAAGCATATAGCAAGGTCATTTACAATGAGAATGAGCAGTGATACATGGTCTGGACATTGTGGTGCAAAATATATGTGACAGCAAATCACTTTAAAGATCCCTCTAGTGGAGACACTTCCCAATCAATGCCAGAGAATTTTTTTAAACTAAAACTTAAGCTTGCAAGTACAATGGCACTACATTGCCACAACACAGCTGATTAATGCATATTTTACTTTTTCCTGCACCTTCATATACTAGGTTACATGTTCCTGTACATAGCTCATTAAGGCTACCATGAAACACATCTTGTAGAAGTAAGTCATCGTCCTTGGCCCATACACTGCATGCTAGGTATCTGCTCTCAAGTTGACAACCTCAAATTAGTTGGCAGGGCTTCCTCCCCTTTCTAGGATGGTTGCACAGTCATCAGCTGCTGTGTCTCACCCTCCACTACTTGGCTCGCTAGCAACAGAATCAACAATCCATCTCTGGTCAAATGGATTGTAGTTGGGTCTTTTCCTGTACACCAAAAAGCTAGACAAGTCTGAAACTTGACTTCAACAGCTATGATGATTTTTCCCTCTGTTTCCATAATACCCAGCTTTTCTTTAATCTGTGGTTTGACAAGGGTGGATAGATCAAAGGATATGTTAGGAAGAAAGTTTGAAAAGAAAGGACACATTCTGAAAGAATGCCTTATAAGCTTCAGTGAAATATGAGAGGCACAGCCAAGCATGACAATTAAGAACTATGGTAGCACCTGCTATCTTAGCTGCACCATCAACTGAGATACATGCAAGTCACATCCTGAGGTTTAAAACTGAAGATATAGTGACGATCTGTACCTTCAACTTACTCCTGGGCTGTCACTGGCCAGCTCCTGCTGGAAAAATAACATGTGTGATGCATAGTTTAGTAGCCATAAAATGAATATAGATGATACATACACACACTTTCCAGAGTCAACCAATATAGATTCTTTATAAGAAGGCTGGACATCAGGTTTCTACAGAGGAGGAGCCTTTTGCAGGAGTCTGAAAGGCTTCTTGCAGGATCTTCTCAAGAGAGGAGTCCTGGGTCTGTTGGTCATCACACCTTCTACCTCATCACTGCCAGTACTTTCCTAAAAGTACAGTTTTGTACCTACCATAAATGTAGATGTTCGAGTGTTCACACTGCTGTAGTCATCACACTTGGGTTATCCTGCCATCAGGCGGTCCCGCAGTCGGCCAGAGTTCCAAAGTCTTGGTCTGGCGTCGGTTGCTGTCGCTTCTTCCCTGACGTCAGTGCGCCAGGGGTATATAAGAGGCATTCGACATCATTTTCTTCAGTTTTTCTTGGCCCAGATGTCAGGTGCCCCCAAGTAGGTAGGCAATACATATTGCTAATAAAAGATATAAAAGGAATACCTTCGGTTACAAGCAAATACACCACAAAGGCTGTACAGGATGGAAAGGTATAGAAAAGTTCAGCTAGGTCAGAGGGGATGGAAGGAGGGTAACCTGGACTGCAGCAGTGTGAACACTCGAACATCTACATTTATGGTAGGTACAAAACTGTACTATGTTCATCATGTTACACTACTGCAGTCATCACACTTGGGTTGAATCCCAAAGCTAAGAATGGGCGGTGGAACTAAACAGGGTTTGGAGAAGCTAGTAGGCCCTGCAGAACTGCAGTGGCAAAGCCAGCTCTGGTTTTAGAGTATAGAGGTAAGTGATAGTGCTGGGTGAAGGTGTGCACTGAACTCCAAGTTGCAGCCTCCAAAATATCCTTGGTTGGTACCCCTCTGAGGAAGGCTGTTGATGTTGCTCTAGCCCTGGTGGAATGGGGCCTAATGTTACCAGGTACAGGTTTCCCATGGTGTGTGTAGCAGAAACGGATACAATGTCCTAGCCATTTTGAAATGGTCTGTTTTGAGATGGCCTTTCCTTGTGATCCTGCAGCATAGGATACAAAGAGCTGGTCAGATTTTCTGAAAGCCTTAGTTTTATCCAAGTAATAATGTAATTGCCTGTGAATGTCCAAAGAGTGTAGGATCTTTTCCCCTTTGGTCTGGGGGTTTGGATAAAAGGTGGGCAAATGAATGGTTTGGTTTAGGGCCACACTGGATACCACCTTTGGCATAAAGGAAGGGTTAGTTCGTAAAGCGACTCCGTCTTGATGAAAAATGATGAAAGGCTCCACTGCCATTAGGGCCTGTAGCTCTGAGACTCTTCGTGCTGAAGTTATTGCTAGCAGCAGGGCAGTTTTCCATGATAGAAACTGTAAATCAGCTGTAAAAGCTGGTTCAAAGGGCGGTAGTGCAAGTTTTTCCAAAACAAAGGTGAGATCCCAAGTTGGTGCTCTCCGGGGCGGTCTTATGTTCTTAGCCCCTCTGAGGTACTGTCTTAGTAATGGATGTGAAAATATAGGAGGATCCATGTTGTATTGAGCTGAAATAGCTGAGGTGTGGATCTTAATAGATGAAAAGGAAAGTCCTTTGTGCAACATCGCAGTTAAATATTGTAGAATCTGAGAAATATTTGGGACAAGGGGATTCTGGCCTTTAGCCTGGTTCCAGGTGCAGAATCTTTTCCATTTGTCTGAATAGGTTTTCCTGGTGCTGGGCCTCCTGGCATCCAGAATGACATCCATAACAGCTTTAGAGAGAAGTGTTGACTGGTTGTTTAGGTAATTTGCCATGCAGCCAGATTTAAAGTCTTGAGCTGGCTGTGTAGAATATGATTGTTTTGCTGAGTGAGCAGGTGAGGAATGTGAGGTAAAATCCATGGTGGGCCTTGAGCCATGTTCCTTAGTATTGGATACCAACGTTGGTGTGGCCGGTCTGGAGCAATGAGTATCATTTGTGGCCTCTCTAATCTGGCTTTCAGCAGCACCTTTGCCAGAAGAGGCAGTGGAGGAAAGGCATACGCTGTTAATGTTTTCCAACTGAATGAGAAGGCGTCCACTTTCCAAGCTAGTGTGTGGTATGTCCTTGTGCAAAATTTCCGTAGTTGGTAGTTTTGGGGGGGGGGGCAAACAGATGTCTGGGCTCCCCCATTTTTGAGTTATCATTGCAAATACTTGTGGATCTAGTTTCCACTCGTGAGGATCTATGATGTTTCTGCTAAGATCATTTGCCAATGTGTTTTTCTTTCCTGGCAGGAATTGTGCTTGTAGTTGAACTTGGTAGGTCACTGCTGTGTTCCACAAGGTCATTGCTTGCCTGCATAGGGGGTAGGAATGTGTGCCCCCTTGCTTGTTTATGTACCACATCACTGTGGTGTTATCCGTCTTTATTAGTAGTTGTCCTGGATGTAGGAGGTCCTTGAAAGCTGTTTGATATGTAGACGCCTTTGATCTGCAGACTATTTGCCCTGAATACACTGTCCTGCCATGTGTGCTTCCCAGGCATAATCCGATGCATCCGTTTTTACAGTTTGCCTGGCTGTGGGTAAGGTAAAAGGCTGACCCTTGTTGAGGTGACATGCCTGAGCCCACCATAGAAACTCCTGTTGAAGGCAGGGAATTAGTGGTATTATTGTTTCCAGGCTGTGGCAAGTCCATACGCTTTTCAGGTACCATTGTAATTTCCTCGTATGCAGTTTGGCATATAGTATTAGTAGTATGCAAGATGCCATGAATCCCAAGGCCTGCAGAATTTTTCTTGCAGGGAGTTGGGTCTTTGTTGCCATCATTTTGAAGTATTGAGTCAGTTGTCCTTGCTTGTCTGGCGTGAGATAAGCAATCTGGGCCGTTGTATTTAAGCTGGCACCCAGGAATATTATGTTTTGTGAGGGCACTAGTTTTGACTTCTTTTCGTTTACTGTGTACCCTAGGCAACTTAATAGGTTTTGGACAAACGCCAGATGCTTTAAAAGAATGTCCTTGCTTTCTGCTTGAATAAGGCAGTCGTCCAGGTATGGATATATTTGAATTCCTCTTTGTCTGCAGTATGCAATTACTGGTGCCAGGCATTTTGTGAAGACCCTGGGTGCAGTAGATAAGCCAAAGGGCAGTGCAGAGAATTGGTAATGGGTTGAACCTTATAAAAATCGGAGGTATCTTCTGCAATTTTGTCTGATAGGGACATGCAGGTATGCCTCCTTGAGGTCCAATGTTACTAGCCAAGCCTTCTTGCCCAGCATGGGAAGAAGTTGCTGTAGTGTTAGCATCTTGAATTTGGGTACCTCGAGATATGTGTTTAGAATTGAGAGGTCCAGAATGGGTCTCCAAGCTTTGTCCTTTCGGGGAACTAGAAAGAGTCTTGAGTAAAATCCTTGTCCCTGCTCCTGTGTAGGAGCCTGTTGAATGGCTCTCATGTCCATGAGAGCTGTAATTTGTTTTTGAGCCTCTGCCCATTGATTTGGTGGTAGGTTTGGCATTCCTTTTATCCTTGGTAAAGTGTGAAAGTGGAATATGTACCCTTGAGATACAATATTTAGGACCCATTTGTCTTTTGTGATTATGCGCCAGTTGTCTGCAAAAAGTGTTAGCTTTCCTCCCAAGGGAGCTGCCAAGAGGGATTTGCTTGGCAGTCTGAGGGGTAAGTTATTGTGTTTGTCTTCTGGTAGTTTGAGACCTGTCTTCTTTCTGGGTTGTGGCACCCCATTGTCGAGGCTTGTAAGAGCCTTGTGACTGACCTCTGCCCCTTGGGCGTCTGTATTTGCCCCTATGTGGTCTGTCAGAAGCTGAAAAGGACCAATTTTTGGTTGGCCAATTTCTGCTGAAGCAAGGGGGTTGAACCTGTAAAAAATCCTTGACCGTCTGCATAGATTTTGCCTTATCCTCCATTTTCTTTAAAACCTCTTCTGCTTTTACACCAAATAAAACATCCTGCTGTAAATGTGCATCCAATAACTTTGCTTTAACATGATCAGGTAAAGTTTGTTCTTTTAACCAAGCATGCCTACGTATGACAGACCCTGTCACTGCTGCTCTACAAGAAGCTTCCAATGAATCAAATCCACATTGCAAAGTATGTTTTCACACTTGTTCAGCTGCATGCAACAAATCTTGCATTTCCTTGTAATCAGGCTGCTCTGTATGTGTGATCATTTTTTGTTTTGAGACATCAGATATTGCTGATATTTCAGCATGTGAAACTGGCAATTTAAGGCCCTCAGCAACAGGGCTTTTATATAGGAATTTGTGTGAATCAAGGACTCTGTAGTATCTGTCTGGTTTGGCTGGTGCAGGAGGTAGTGAATCTGGGTTAAGGCTAGATTCTGAATAATCATCCACAATGTTTAACACTGGTGGAATAGCAAGTGGTCTGTGCTGGGCTGGTAAACGGAACTCTCGGAGCCTTTTCGTAGAATCAGAGTAATCCTGGCCTTCCCAGTGGAAATGTTCCCTCATGGTATGTAAAATTTCCCCAAAAGAGTAGTCTTCTGGGGGAGATGCTGAAGGAATAGACTCTTCAGCATCAGAGTCTTCATAAGGGGGAAAAGAATATTCCTGTTCCTCAGAAGAATCTGAGGAAATTGAAACCTGGTCAGAGGAAGCGTAGTCCTCCTCATGTCTAGGCCTTTTATCAGGAGGGGGATGGGAACCCCTGATTAGGGTAATTAAGTCTTCAGCCATCTTAAGCATCTGTTTCTTAGGCATGGGGCCTTGTACTGGAGACTGCTGTACAGTCTTCTTTGCTTTTAAAGGCGTTTTCAGCTTTGCATAGGGTTTAATAGTGAGAGTGTAGTCGGTCTGAAGACACCTTCTGCAACTGAAGGCGTTTCAACTGCACCGGAATCTCCTTCAGCCATGGAGTTGGAAGGGCCTAAAGATAAAGGTTGTGGAGGCCTAGCAATCTCCTCTTGGGAATCGGATGCCACCTGGTGTTCTGAATCAGCGGTCGTCAGGGGCTGCGTAGGCGCCTCACTGAAAACCGGAGAACTGGCGACTGGCCTAGCAGAGGCCTCGGAGTCTGGTTTGGGTCTCGGCTGCCTGTCCTTATCTTTGCGTTTTTTATGCATTCCGGTCGTCGGTCACTCCGACGGCATGGTATAATTAAATTTCCTACCAAAATAATGTCGGGCGAAATCAAACAGACGTTTTATAGTTCGTTTGTTAAACCTAGCACAAAACAGACAACCTGTGACGTCGTGGTCTGGGCCTAGGTAAGGAATACAAGAAGAATGAAAGTCCTTATGAGGTATTTGCTTCCCACAAGAAATGCAATTGTTAACTTTTTCTGACATCGGACTGAGGCAAGAAAAGGTTCCCCAACAGGGTACTTAGCTTTATTGAAGACTTCGGTCTGAAATTCGATTTGAAAATCTCAGGAGTCGGCCGACCGGCACTTGCGAACTGCTTCTGCTTCGGGCACCGCGCAGCAAGAAAGACTGAAGAAAATGGCGTCTGATGCCTCTTATATACTCCTGGCGCACTGACATCAGGGAAGAAGCGACAGCAACCGACGCCGGACCAAGACTTTGGAACTCTGGCCGACTGCGGGACCGCCTGACGGCAGGATAACCCAAGTGTGATGACTGCAGCAGTGTAACACGATGAACATCTTTAGATTATCTGAGGGGATACAAGGAATTGAATGTTAATCTGAAGTGAGAAACTACAAGGGGAATCCAAGGTGCTCCTTCTAGCAGGGAAGAGAAAGATGAGGAGAAAGATGCCTGAAGTGATTCAGATGCAACAGGCTGATTCTGGAAGAGCCCCTAGGGCCTTCCTTTCCTGTTGACAAGAGATTGGTTGGCTGAAAGTCCCTGGTCAAGGCCACAGTCAGTCACTGTGGATACAGATGCACAGGGCAGCAAAATGTACAACTGTCTGAATTAATGATGCCGAGATCAATATCAACACCATATTGAGAGCCAATACAGACCCAGACAGCCTAAGATTAAAACCCAACTAAGTCAGTGTCAGAAAGGTTAGTTTTGAACTTGACCCTGACAAAAGGGTAGATGCCCTCTGGACCTATGTCCAAAATCAAAAATGTCAAAAATGATATCTCAAAGGCTGAGCAGCAAATTAGCAAGGACTCCAAAAATGCAACTGCCAAGACTGAACCTGAATGGGTTAGGTGCCACAGAAAGTACCAACAGCATCAGTTTTGTCGCTCGTCCCACTCTAGTATAGATAAACAGGCGGGGTCGGTCATTTACATGCTTAAATACATAAAAACACATCAGGATGGATAGCACCATTACAAAATATAAACAAACTGATTAACTGACAGACTATACAGACATGCATGCTTACATCTCAACAGCTAAAGTACAGTTTTGTACCTACCATAAATGTAGATGTTCGAGTGTAGACACTGCTGCAGTCATTGCACTTGGGTTATCCTGCCGTCAGGCGGTTCTTCAGTCGGCCTGAGTTCCAAAGTCTTGGTCCAGCGTCGGTTGCAATCACCTCCTCCCCAACGTCAGTGCGACAGGGGTGTATAAGATGCAGCCGACGCCATTTTCTTCAGTTTTTCTTGCCCCAGATGTCAGGTGTCCCCAAATAGGTAGGCAATTCTAACTGCTAATAAAACATACATAAGAAAAGCAAACAACAACTTTCAGTTACCAGCAAATACTCCCCATAGGTAGTAAAGGGTAGAAGGCATAGGTACGTACCAGCAAGTAAGAGGGGATGGAGGGAGGGTAACCTGGACTGCAGCAGTCTCTACACTCAAACATCTACATTTATGGTAGGTACAAAACTGTACTATGTTCATCGTGTTACACTGCTGCAGTCATTACACTTGGGTGGAATCCCAAAGCTGAGGTAGGGAGGCTGGTTCTATAAGGCATTAGGGGTGGCTAAAAGGCCCTGCAGCACAGCAGTGGCGAAGCCAGCTCTGGATTTGGAGTATAAAGGCAAATGATAATGCTTGGTAAAGTTATGCACAGAACTCCATGTTGCTGCTTCCAAAATATCCTTGGTAGGTACTCCTCTGAGGTAGGCAGTTGAAGTTGATGTTGCCCTGGTGGAGTGAGATCTAATGCTGCTAGGTGCAGGTTTCCCATGGTGAGTATAGCAGAAACATACACAATGTCCTATCCATTTTGAGATAGGCTGTTTTGAGATGGCTTTTCCCTGTGCTCCTGCAGCATATGCTACCAATAATTGCTCAGATTATCTGAGAGCTTCGGTTTTGTCCAAGCAGAAGCGTAACTGCCTGTGAATGTCCAAAGAATGTAGTAGTCTCCCCCCTTTGTTCTGTGGTTCTGGATAGAAAGTTGGCAAGTGAATAGTTTGGTTTAGAGCCACACTTGATACTACCTTTGGCATAAACGTAGGGTTAGTTCTTAAAGGCACCCTGTCCTGGTGGAAAATGAGGAAAGGTTCCACTGCCATTAGTGCCTGTAATTCTGAAACCCTTTGTGCTGATGTTATTGCCAGTAGCAGAGCAGTTTTCCAAGAGATGGATTTTGATTCTGCTGTGTTATCTGGCTCAAAAGGAGGTAAAGTTAATTTTTCCAAAACAAAGTTGAGGTCCCAAGTTGGGGTAGGTGCTCTATGGGGTGGTCTTATGTTTTTTAGCCACTCTGAGGTTCTGTTTGAGCAAAGGATTAGAAAAAATTGGTGGATCCGTGTTGTAATGAGCAGAAATGGCCGAGGCGTGGATCTTGATGGATGAGGAGAGGCCCTTGTCCAGCATCTCAGTTCAATATTGAAGTATCTGAGGAATGTTTGGGACAAGAGGGTCAAGGCTGCGCGCCTGGTTCCAGGCACAGAATCTCTTCCATTTATCCGAGTAGGCTTTCCTGGTACTAGGCCTTCTGGCCTCCAGAATGACATCCATAACAGCTTTGGAGAGAGGCATTGCTTGCTTGACTAAGGAATTTTCCATGCAGCTAGGTTTAAGGTCTTTAGCTGGCTGTGAAGTATCCGATTGTTGTGCTGTGTCACCAAATGTGGCATTTGAGGCAAAATCCAGGGTGGTTCTTGTGCTAAGTTCTTTAAGACTGGGTACCAGTGCTGGCGTGGCCAGTCTGGTGCAATCAGGATCATCTTTGGCTCTTCTTGCCTGGCTTTTATGAGCACCTTTGGAAGGAGAGGTAAAGGAGGGAAGGCGTATACTTGCAGGTTTTTCCAGCTGAATGAGAGGGCATCCACTTTCCATGCTTGTGGATGGTAACTCCTTGTGCAGAATTTTTGTAGCTGGCAGTTCATTGGGTATGCAAACCCAGATCTATGTCCGGGCTCCACCATTTTTGTGTTATCATTCTGAATATTTGTGGATTCAATTCCCATTCGTGGGGATCTATGATGTTTCTGCTTAGGTCGTCTGTCAGTACGTTTTTCTCTCCTGGCAGGAATTGTGCTTGCAGATGAACTTGGTAGTCTAGAGCTGTATTCCACAAGGTCATGGCTTGTCTGCAGAGGGGGTACGAGTGTGTGCCCCCTTGCTTGTTTATGTACCACATAACTGTGGTGTTGTCTGTCTTTAGTAGCAGTTGTCCTGGATGCAGCAGGTCCTTGAAAGCTACAAGTGCATTTTGTACAGCTAGCATCTCTTTTTGATTGATGTGAAGATGCCTTTGCTCTGTGGGCCACTCGCCCTGAATACATTTTCCTGCCATGTGTGCTCCCCAGGCGTAATCCGATGCATCTGTTGTCAGTGTTTGCCTGGCTGTGGGTTGAGTAAAAGGCTGTCCCTTGTTGAGGTGACAAGCTTGAGCCCACCATCGAAACTCCTGTTGAAGGCAAGGAATTAGTGGTATAACTGTTTCCAAACTTTGACAGTGTTGAGACCATACACTCTTTAGGTACCATTGTAGTTTCCTCATATGCAGTCTGGCATATGGAATTAGTAGTATGCATGATACCATGTAGCCCAAGGCCTGCAGAATTTTTCATGCAGGGAGTTGGGTCTTTGTTGCCATCAATTAAAAGTATTGAGTCAGTTGTCCTTGTTTGTCTGGCATGAGATGAGCCATCTGGGCCGTTGTATTCAAGCTGGCACCCAGGAATATTATCTGTTGTGAGGGCACTAGTTTTGATTTCTTTTCATTTATTGTGTACCCCAGGCAACTTAACTTTTTTACAAACGCCAGATGCTTTAGAAGAATGTCCTTGCTCTCTGCTTGAATCAGGCAGTCATCCAGGTATGGATAAATTTGAATTCCTTTTTGCCTGCAAAATGCAATTACTGGTGCCAGGCACTTTGTGAAGACCCTGGGTGCAGTAGATAAGCCAAAGGGCAGTGCAAAGAATTGATAATGCATTGAACCAGCTAGAAATCCGAGGTATCTTCTGCAGTTTTGTCCGATAGGGACATGCAGGTATGCCTCCTTGAGGTCCAAAGTCACAAGCTATACTTTCTTGCCCAGCATGGGAAGAAGCTGCTGTAGTGTCGACATTTTGAATTTCGGAACATCCAGGTAAGTGTTTAGAGAAGAAAGATCCAGAATGGGTCTCCAGGCTTTGTCCTTTCTGGGAACCAGAAAGAGTCTTGAATAAAATACTTGTCCTTGCTCCTGTGGTGGTACCTTTTGAATAGCTCTCATGTCCAGGAGTGCTGTAATTTGTTTTTGAGCCTCTGCCCATTGATTTGGTGGCAGATTTGGCATTCCTTTTAACCTTGGCAAAGTGTGAAAGTGGAACCTGTAACCTTGAGATACAATGTTGAGAACCCATTTGTCTTTGGTGATGCAATGCCAATTGTGATAGAAAAGAGCCAGTTTTCCTCCTAAGGGGGCTGCCAAGAGAGAGCGGTTTGGCAGCTGTAGTGGGAAGTCATTGAGGCTGCTTTTTATAAGGTTGTGGCCTGTCTTCCCCTTCTTTCTGGCCAGGTGTACCCCATTGTCGAGGCCTGTAAGGACCTTGTGCTTGAGCTCTACCTCTTGGACGTCTGTATCTGCCTCTTTGAGGTCCGTCTGTGACAGGAAAGGACCAATTCTTTGTTGGCCAGTTTCTGCTAAAACGAGGAGGCTGAACCTGTAAGAAATCTTTCAACATTTGCATAGATTTTGCCTTATCCTCCATCTTCTTTAATACCTCCTCTGCCTCAACTCCAAACAACACATCCCGCTGCAAAGGTGCATCCAATAATTTTGCCTTAACATGATCTGGCAACGTATGTTCTTTTAACCAAGCATGCCTTCTAATGACAGAGCCTGTAACTGCTGCTCTACAGGAGGCCTCTAAGGAATCAAACCCACATTGCAAAGTATGTTTTCCCACTGGTTCAGCTGCATGCAATAAATCCTGCATTTCTTTAAAATTAGGAGGATCTGAACTGGAAGAATCTTTTGTTTCAACTGAGACATCAAAAATTGCTGATATTTTAGCATGTGAAACTGGCAATTTAAGGCTCTCATTGCTAAAGTTGCAGACATATATACTTTCTTTCCCCATCTGTCTAATGCTCTGGAATCTCTGTCAGAGGGAACTGGGTTTTTTGCTGAAGAGGCCTTAATCCCTTTGGGTCCCTGAGAAATAGTTTCAGGGTCAGCAACAGGGCTTTTATACAGACATTTGTGAGAGTCAGGGACTCTAATATCTATCAAGTTTAATTGGGGCTGGAGGTAAGGAGTCAGGGTTTAAGCTGGATTCAGTGTACACATCATCCACAAAATCTAACACTGGCGGAATAGCAAGGGGGTCTGTGTTGAGGCATTAAAAGAAAGTCTCTGAGCCTTTTCTTGGATTCTGAGTAATCCTGTCCTTCCCAATGGAAATGCTCCCTCATGGTATGTAAGGTCTCCCCCAAAGGAGTAGTCCTCGGGCAGAGAGGCTGATGGAATTGATTCCTCAGCATCAGAACCCTCATAAGGGGGTAAGGAATATCCTAGGTCTGAGGATGAATCTGAAGAAATGGACACCTGGTCGGAATATTCATAGTCTGCATCCTGTCTGGGTCTTTTATCAGGAGGGGGATGGGACCCCCTGATCAGGGTGATTAGGTCTTCAGCCATTTTGAGCATTTGTTTCTTAGGCATGGAAGCCTATCCTGTAGAATGCTGTATCCGTTTCTTTGTTTTTAAGGGGGCCTTAGACTTAGCAGAGGGTTTAATGGTTAAGTGGGTAGGTCTGAAGACACCCTCTGAAACTGTGGATTGCTCAGCTACTTCGGTTCCCTCAGTAGGTTTAGTTTCTGTAGGCAGAAAACCTAGAGCGTCCGAAGGCCCAGCCAGCTCCACGTGGGAGTCGGAGGCGGTCTGTGGTTCTGTGGAAGCGGTAGCCAGGGGCTGCGTAGGTGCCTCGCTGAACACCAGAGAACCAGCGACTGGCTTAGAAGAGGCCTCGTCGTCAGTTTTGGGCCTCGGATGCCTGTCCTTGTCTTTGCGCTTTTTATGTAATTCAGTCATCGGAAGTCCCGACGGCATGGTATAATTGAATTTTCTGCCAAAATAATGTCGGGCAAAATCAAACTGACGTTTAATAGTGCGCTTGTTAAACCTAGCACAAAACCGACAACCAGTGACGTCATGGTCTGGGCCTAGGCATGGAATACAATAGGAGTGGAAATCCTTATGAGGTATTTGCTTCCCACAAGAAATACAGTTACTAACTTTTACTGACATCGGTCTGAGGCAAGAAAAAGTTTCCCCAACGGGGTACTTAGCTTTGTAGAAGACTTTGGTTCTGGATTCGGAATGAAAAAGGAGTCGGCTGACTGGCACTTGCGAACTGCTTCTGCTTCGGGCACCGCGCGACAAGAAAGACTGAAGAAAATGGCGTCGGCTGCATCTTATATACCCCTGTCGCACTGACATCAAGGAGGAGGCGACAGCAACCGACACCAGACCAAGACTTTGGAACTCAGGCCGACTGGGGAAGCGCCTGACGGCAGGATAACCCAAGTGCAATAACTGCAGCAGTGTAACACGAACATCTACAACACGGCAGTCAGGCTCACACATGCTCAGTATTTATGCACTTGTGAAGCCTCTGGGAAGCTTATTAAAGGCACACACACATACTGATCTACAAGTTTTATTGACTGCATTATCACCATGGAAAGCTTTGCCCTTAGACGTTATGCCCCCAAGATATACATCAGCAGACATCAATTTATCTGTCAATGTCAACATCTGAAAGCTTGTGACTGGTCTCATCAGTACCACTACCAAAATGGAGGGCTGAGGAAAACAAAGGTAAGAAAGCAGGAAAGGATGGCAGAGATGAGATGCCTGTCTTTGGCCCGATACCAGAGGGGTGGGGCGGTAAGAAGCATTTCCTGCTTAGCTCTCATAAAAGCCCTCTAACTCCTGTACTCTATATGTCAATGGTAGCAGAGAGGCTTCTGAACTACTTGACAGGCCTTGTAGATTACCTTGAGTGAAAGATTTTCCTGACCACAAAATATGAAATGGAAGCACCACCATCCTACCTGAGCACTGCAATAGGCCACAATTTAACTCTGGTCAATAGTAATTTTGAAACAGCACAAGGGGACAGATAGAAGTGGAGGTAGAAGAATCCTCCACTCTGGTCTTTTTGTGCACAGCAGAAGGTGAAAACACTCCAGTGTTGTTGATTTAAGTTTTTCTTTATCCCACTCTCTCTCACATTTTTTTATTTTTACTTTTCAGAGACGTTTGAGAGTAACTCAGTACTTGTGCAGATGGGGTTGACCTAGAGGCAATGCGGGAGATAAAAAGTCCCTTCAGGGTTGGCCTTGGAGATGATCTTTATAAAATCAACTTATTTTTTGCATTCCTAATTGTTTGAATGCTTGAGGGTTGAATGATTTAAAACCTCACATTTTTCTTTGAAATGTTCTTCCTCCAGATAACACCATATAACACGACTGTTCTGTGGTGAACTTTTATGGTCATATTTAGCACACATTAAAAAAAAAAAAAATCAGCAGTAGGATTTCTGTCTTTTTAAAAACAGAAAAATAAAAAAAAATCTTTTTAGAATAGAAGTCTAACAGAAAAATTTAAAACAAGAACAAATATCACAGTTTTTACCTGGGAAGCAAATCTAGAATGTTTTTTTTCTAAGCGACTACCCAAACACTAAAAAACAACTTGCAACTAAACAAACAGAAAACACAAACTGCAGAGCAAAGGAAAATAAATGTACAAAAAACATGGGCAGAGAAAAATGCCAAAGCCTACAGGAGGGCTGTCAAGTTAGCTAGCTGCCTAAAAAGGTAAAAAAATGAAACTGTAACAAGTCAACAGAAGAAAGAAGACCATTTATTTTTTTTTTCTTTCAAATAGAAAAATGTACATGTTACATAGCCTGAGGCTGTATTCTATTCTCAAATATGACATTCAACAGGTAGAAAAAGAGTTCTAAAGAGAATGTATACATGGCAAAACATTATGGGTAAGGAGGAGAACCTAGCAGCCTGGGAAAGTTTTAGATATCAAGCCACATACAAGCCTGTAGTTTCAATCCTGCTGGTTGCCAAGGATGGACTTCCTCATCTCAGAAATGGCTTTCCAGCTGTAATGATAGAGTTGACCCATCCATATATAAAGCTTTTTATTTCCTTTTATCATATTACATCACCCCTGCACCAAAAATCCTTCACACACATTTAATTTTCTTTTCAGTTCTTTTAGCCTTTACTGTTTATTTCTTCTACGTAATCAGAGAAAGAGAATTTGAGTTAAACAGAATTACAGGTTACTAGTATAATTACTGTAGCACTGTTTTTATTTTACTTAGTTTTATTTTTGGTTATGTTACACCTAGATTAGTTTATTATACTCATTCAACATTTACTGTACGGGTTCAAAGGCAAGTACTCTACTAGCTGCCCTTTCTGGCAATTTTAAGCCTAGCGAATTTGTCTTTTTGTGCTCAAATTAACTTGTACACTTGGTTAGAGATTGCCTTTACCTACTCCATGCTCAATAATTCTATATTACCCCTAATAAGAATAACTGTGATCATACCAAAGATAAATGCTTTATACCATGCATGGGTCCCCTTAAATTAGGAGATGCCTTTGTCCATTAGTAGTACAGGGGCAGTCTTTTGGTAAAATGTTCCATTTCCCATCCATAGCTCCAAGTTGTACTTGAATATGGACAGGGATGAACGTTGTTTTATGTAGATGAATTTTAACAAATCTCTTCTCCACAGGCCTCCAGTGAAACTGTATTATGCCCAGTACGAGTAACCTCAAACACTGACAAAAGCTGGTGGTCAAGTGCTCTTATTTCTACAGAGTGATTTACCTTTTTGATGTGTGTTTTACAAAAGTAAAAACCATACACATTTACAGGAATTAAAAAAAAAAAAAAAAACTGAAGCAATCTAAAAGCAGATTAAGATTTAAAAATAATGTGTTGAAGAATCTGTCAAAGAATGCGCTGGACTCAAGGTAACGAGTTTCTGAGGTGACTGTGGGGTCAAGAACACAAAGAATAAGAGCACATAAAACAGTTGCAAGACAACAGCTATGCAGGGAGAAAACTTTGTGGGTTAACCAAGTCCCACAGTTCAATGAAAAGTTGTAGAATGGGCACAACTAGGTGGGCAAAATGGCCCTTAAACCTGCCATTAAATTATGCGTTTTCTAGTGAATTGCTTTCAGCATAAGTGACTTATGTCCCAATTCCACAGGACTTGCTCTTGGTGCAAATGACTTACACTGATGAATACACCAGAGTAAGTCACTTACACCGCAAGTCTTTTGGAATCTTGTCTCCTTTGTGTAGACCCAAGATGCCTGAGAATGTGGGAAATTAAACCATCATCAGATGCATTTTTTTTTCATCTTCCAGCAATGAAAGCCTGGTGTGTGCCTTACCCATCCTCAAAAATGGAAGAAAGCATGAGATGTGCTTCAAGAAGAAAGGTGCTTCCTCAGTCACTTAGGATAAGAATTTGGAAAATCACATACATTTTACAGTTTAAATTTAAATTTGTGAAAGTTAAAAATATGGAATTAAGATTAGATTAAAAGCTAGCTTGTTCTGTATAGAAAAGAGAAAAGTATTTAACAGGTAACGAAAGAGATGAAACTTTGTAGGTGTTATCAAACCACATGCGTGTGAATACAGTTAATGAAAATTAAGTTGACAGCATTACAGATAATTGTTTTTGCACAAACTTGGAATCCTCCTTGTTATGCCTTCAAAGGATTATGACTGAACCTTCTAATTTTCTGCAGAAACTGGATTGTGATGGACGTCATTAAGACGTCTGTACAAAATGATGTCATTCAGTTGCTTTAGTGAAAGAAAAGTTAGTGAGGGAACATGTTTTGGATTTTTGTGGAAAGTCTGTCGCAAGTTGGCATAAGATCAATGAAAAAAAAGAACATATGAAACTATTTCTAGAGTCAAATGACAGCGTTAGCTTATTCATACTTTTAATGCGAGTAATATAGTTGGGGCAGTCAGCTGGATGTTTTAGAAGAGGTTAAGGTCCAATCAATGCACAATGTTCTAGATGTACAGAAAAATTATCAAAATATTCATGTGAAGGAGAAGACTTACAAGAGTGTACTCTAAAATTTGGACATGCAATGGCAACAGATCATGTTTGAGAAATGGTGATTTTTTTTTTTTGGGGACTACTAATTCAGTCTTTAATACTAGCATTGCTTATGTACTTTTTTGTTGATGAAGCCAACTAGTTACTACAGCTTATTATATATGAATGTCCAATTAGGAATGCCAAGGAAATTTTACTTAAATACTTCCTTTGTCTTTTAACTGCAGTAAATGAGTGACTTAATTTGTTATAAAAAAAATACTATACACTGCACAATAATGATCAAAGTCAGTTCAGAAGCTGAGAAAGTACAGTTATGCAAGTAAAACTTACCATAACAGTATATGTTTGAATGATCACTGCTGCAGTAGCCTAAGCTATATGGGTTATACCATATGCAAGATAGAACATGTACATTTTAGGCTATTACAGCACTCCTCAATGATGAACAATGATTAATATAATGTTAAACAGCTTAGATGTGATTTTAACAATGATTAGTTATTACCTACAGTTGCAAGATATTTGACAGGTGTTGCATGTTACTACAATTGTGAGAGTGTCACATGCTGCCCAGTGTTAACATTTTTCTTTAAAAACATTTGTTATCCGACTTGAGAGAGTATTGTTCTCCAGTGTTTAAGCTTTGCACTTCTGAAGCATTCAGCCACTCATTACAAGTTGTTGTAAAATCTTAATTAGGTTACATTTGATCATTTACAGGAGGAATAAATGAAAAAGGACCAAGCAAGTGAACGTTCAGCTGTGTCTAGTGGGGTGAAAAAGATACTGAACTTGATATTATATATCTTATAACATACACATTTGTTTCTGAAGAGTTGAGTAGTGTACTGACAGTGTGGTAAAGAAGCATTTGTGATGTATGATGTGTAGGGATTTGAACGGAGGTTGCCATTGCTGCTGATGAGCATAGCAAGAGATGCACATCCTGCCATATTGTTTATTACAGGTAGCATGAGATTTTTAAGACTGGGTCACAAGGAAATGTACATAGGGTGCTTCATTGAAACACTTGTCAAATGTTTTGGTTTCTTTTTCCAAAATGTATTTGAATGCCCATGAAATATTGCTGAAATAACGACAAATAACTTAATTGAATACTGATAGCAATGCAAATTACTGGGTTACAAGAGATCTGATCGTGCATAACTGAGTCAGACCTAATGTGCAGGATAAATCAGTTGAGATGGTCAGCATATTTATGCAAACAGGAATTAGCCATTACCAATGATATGGACATTGGGAAGAGAAGTTTTAAGTTAGTGACCTCCTTTGAAGTGTGCTATAACAATATATGAACTTCTTCAATAATGAATCGGCTTTGTTTTCCTAGCTGCAGCCACATGCTAGAAGTAGTTTGGTAGTACATTAATTTGGTATTTAAGTTGGATAAAGGGCTAAATGGTGGCCTGCAACATAGCAGTGGCTTGAAATGTATTGTTTAGACTATGTAAGGGAAACAGAATAGCTAGACTATACAGTATCAGGATAAGATAATGAATACAAAATAATTTTTTTGTCCCATCCAAGTGCAACTGAATTTCAATATTTTTCTTGGTACAGTTAGGATTAAAAAGTTGGGGAGGTGATGCATAATTTGATGATCAGTATTCAATAGTTTTTTTGGACTAGCAAAGAGGTCCCCCCAAAGTGAACATAGGGGCTAGATGGTTACATTAGCTGGGATGATTATTCAAAATGCTTACTCAGCTCAGACCCACAGTGAGGTAGACTTGAAGACTGGAAAGTTGAGTTGTTGGTGAATGAACTGGTATTTTAAGGAAATAGATACATTTATCTGAATGCTTTTATGACTGGAATTACTTCAGTGTTACCATGTCAGTATTGACAATGTAAATCAAGAATGATGATGATTGGTTTCAAAGGGAGATCGCTGTTGAGACTTTTGCAGGTTAACATAATATTTTAATCAACTTAGTATAGTTATTTGATAACAAAGAGGTGGCTGGGAAAGCAACTGACACCTGGCAACCGAGTTATAGTAAGATAGCAGTACAGATGAAGTTGTGCCTGTAAATTGGCTAAGGAAGTTTTTACATTGGGTGGTATGACTTCCGTTTAGCATACAAATCCCTATACTTTAAAATGAATACCCGAGTCTGGCTAGCACTGTTGCGACAAACTTCTATGATGTTATTGTTAAAAGGTTAGAACTGGTTTGTCCAAAAAATATCACTTCCCACAGGACTAATGCTACCTGTGCAAACTCAGTCCAAGCACATAAACGAACATAAAAGGCACAGTAGCGATGCAGGCAGTAAACACAGCACTAACCAAAATGCAGGAAACAAAGCTGAAGGAACCGCTGCTTCATGAACTTTAAAATTCGGATTTATTGCGATACAAACAGGAGACGTGGTAAGCGCTTTCACCTGGATAGGCTTCTTCAGACCAAAAGAACCCCCCCTCCTGTACACCCTTATATGGCAAAAAAGGTGCAAAAACAGATAAACCATTAAAGGCACAGTGCAACTATCACAGTACACAACATAAATAAAGTGCTTACTCCAAAATACATTAACCATAGTAAAATAAAAACGCCTATACCACTCATAAAACATGAATAGAAATGCATAAAAACAAAAAAACTGCATAAATTCATACTAATTGCACAACACTAACAATAAATCCTCTCATAAAAATGCTTTCATAATATACGTAAAAAGCACAGTCATACATACCACTTCAATCTCCTGAACTTCAGGAAAGGTCTCAATGGTACTTTCTCATTCAGTCCAGGAAAAACATCTGCTCCAAGTCTAACAATCCATTTAGATTCATTACTCTCAGTTCTACCCCTCACATCACCCCCCTCACATCCCCCCCTAAAACTAGTGTGTGTAAGATCTAATACTTTAAAATGAAAAAGATATGTGGAATCATTAGACAAGGCGTGTTTGGACAGAGCATTGACAGTGGAATGAATCCTGATCTGGTAGAGATGTTCCCTTATCCTGTCCCTCAGCCTCCTGTCCGTCTTGCCTACATAAAATGCAGCACAGGCTCCACAGGAAGCCAAATAAACGTGTAGATTCACAGTTTGCATGAACTCTTACTTCATGGTCAGTGCCATAGACAGGGTGATAGAAATGGACATCAGTGTCTATGGAACTACAATAGTTGCAACTACCACAGGGTACAGAACCAGCAACCCTATCACCTCCACCATCCATAACAGGATAACACAGCAATTTCTTTAAATTCGATCTATTCTTATACACAAAACCTGGGGCAGCACCCACAATTTCCCTCACATTCAGGTCCAGTGTTAACACACCCCAGTGAGATCTAATCACATCCTTCAACCTTACTACATCCTTAGTATAATATAAGAGCACTCTGAAACCATGACTTCTACTCCCTGCCAGAACACCCTGAGTGATGGCTCTAGTAATGTATTTTCTATGAGTAATGTGCCCCAGGGTTTGAATGTCCTTGATAGGGCTTTTTCTAATGCAGTTGTATATGCTGAGCCGGAGCTCGAGGGTTCGACTGTGGTGGGGGTGGGTTCTACTGCTGCCCCCCCCCCCAGAGGGCCAATCTGTCACTAGTACTGACCCATTGGGGTGTGTGTCTCAAATAAACCCGAATCTGGAACCGGCGGTTAGGAGGAAGGATTTCCATCATACTATGCATGCTGCACATAGTGCTAGTCATGACAATGTAGGCAGCGCGATTGTCAATCGTTCTTTCCCCATCAATGTAGTTCACAGAGGAGGGGGGAGATCGAGTCTATGAGCAGGGGCAGAACGAAGAGGAAGTTGTCAGCAGATGCCCAGGTGAACCAAAACCTCAAGAAAATGTGGGAGAAAATTGGGAGATGTTAGTGCATAACATTTCCTCCCGCTCACTCACGTCAGATGAGTTAGGGGTACTATCCAAGGGATTGACTTTTATACCTAGTTGTGACAGCAATTATGTTGATACCTCAGTACAGTTTGTTATTTATTAGGAATCAGTGCCTTACATTGAAATTTAAGGATACAGTGCAGATGTTAGATGGGAAATCGTTTAAGAAACCTAGTGTGTATATGCCAATGGTACCACCGCTAGTAGCTGCTGTCAGTAAACTAGTTGAGAATGATCTGTATGACATGGAAAAGAGAGTGGGTAAGTCCAGTAAACGAAAGAACAATTTAACTTATGCACAGGGAAGAGCCCTTCAACAACTGAGGAGTGATCCCTCCCTTGCCATTAGACCTGCTGACAAGGGGGGGTGCCATGGTAGTTATGGATTCTGAATTCTATGATGAGGCAATGAGGTCTATGTTATCAGACCAAAGGTTTTACAGTTTGGTGGAACGTAAGATAGGGGATATACTTGTCCATAGAATACAGATGGTTTTGGATGATTAAGACTAATGTTATTACGAATGAGTTGTATGAATATTTGTTTGTTAGTGATCCCCTCTTGCCAGTGATACAGGGTCTTCCCAAGATCCACAAGGACAGTGTGTGTCCACCCATGAGGCCCATTGTTGTGGGCAGGGGGTGGATCATGGAACCATTTTCGCTGTATGTGGAGAGGTTCCTGCGCCCAGTGGTTGACGCAAATGTTTATATTCTAAGGGATACAAAACAGTTCCTGTCGGATTTGTATGAGTCTGTGAGATCGGTCCCCATTGATCTTCCATATTATTTAGTTGTGATGGATGTTCAGTCTCTATTCACTGTGATACCAAACAGAGACGGGGTGCAGTTGCTGTCGGATTACTTGAAGGACAAATCTGGATTAGATAGTGATGCAGTGGATTTGTTAGCTTTGTTTTTGGAAGTTGTGTTAGAGAACAACATTTTTGTTTTGGCTCTCAGTGCTATTTACAGATGGATGGTGTGGCTATGGGCACTTCTTGTGCCAATAGCTGCACCAACCTCTTGTTTGGTATAGGTGATTTTCCAAGGAACGTGATGTTATAGGCATTTTGTAGATGTGTTTTTCCTTTGGAAGGGCACGAAATATGAGTTATCTCTCTTCCTGGAGAGAGTTAATGGTCTAACGCAATATCTGAAATTTACCCATGAGGTTTCTGAGAATTGGATTTCCTTTTTGGATATTTACGTTCAGAGATTGGAAAGTCACCTATTGAACACAGGAGTGTATAGAAAGGAGTGTCAACGTAATTCCTATCTCCACAGACGCAGTATGCATTCAGGTTAGATCTTTGGTAATACTGTGAGGGGTCAGGTATATACGGCGTCACGGTATAATCCCAGTCAGGATGGTTTTGAGGCAGATGTTAGGGATTTATGTGAGAGGTTTAAGTGCAGGGAATATCAGACATCTGACATGGAGAGAGGATTGGCAGACCTCATTAATTTGAGAGAACAAGCTGCTGCACCCCTTTTTCTCTGAGACTGGAGTGGACCATGATGGCCCCTCCCAGGGTGTTCTGGCAGGGAGTAGAAATCATGGTTTCAGAGTGCCCTTATATTAACTAAGGATGTAGATAGGTTGAAGGATGTCATTAGATCTCACTGGAGTATGTTAACACTGGACCCGAATGTGAGGGAAATTGTGGGTGCTGCCCCAGGTTTTGTGTACAAGAATAGACTGAATTTAAAGAAATTGCGGTGTTATCCTGTTATGGATGGTGGAGGTGATAGATTTGCTGGTACTGTACCCTGTGGTAGTTGCAACTATTGTTGTTCCATAGACACTGATGTCCATTTTTATCACCCTGTCTATGTCACTAACCATGAAGTTGGAGTTCATGCAAACTGTGAGTCTACACATGTTTATTTGGCCTCCTGTGGAGCCTGTGCTGCATTTTATGTAGGCAAGACGGATAGGAGGCTGAGACGCAGGTTAAGGGAACATCTCTACCAGATCAGGATTCATTCCACTGTCAATGCTCTGTCCAAACAATGCTCTGTCCAAACAGGTCTTGTCTAATGATTCCACACATCTTTTTCGTTTTAAAGTATTAGATCTTATACACACTAGTTTTACTGGGGGATGTGAGGGGTAGAACTGAGAGTAATGAATCTAAATGGATTGTTAGACTTAGAGCAAATGTTTTTCCTGGACTGAATGAGAAAGTACCATTGAGACCTTTCCTGAAGTCCAGGAGATTGAAGTGATATGTATGATTGTACTTTTTACATATATTATGAAAGCATTTTTATGAGAGGATTTATTGTTAGTGTTGTGCAATTAGTATGAATTTATGCAGTTTTTTTGTTTTTATGCATTTCTATTCATGTTTTATAAGTGGTATAGGCGTTTTTATTTTACTATGGTTAATGTATTTTAGAGTAAGCACTTTATGTTGTGTACTATGATAGTTGCACTGTGCCTTTAATGGTTTATCTGTTTTTGCACCTTTTTTGCCATATAAGGGTGTAAAAGAGGGGGTGGGGGTTATTTTGGTCTGAAGAAGCCTATCCAGGTGAAAGCGCTTACCACATCTCCTGTTTGTATCACAATAAATCCGAATTTTAAAGTTCATGAAGCAGCGGTTCTTTCAGCTTTGTTTCCTACATTTTGGTTAGTGCTGTGTTTACTCCCTGCATTGCTACTGTGCCTTTTATGTTAGTTTAGAACTTGTTTGTCTCCAATTACATTAACACATGGTAGAATGCCCATGTACCAGCTGAAATTAGATAATGCACCATTTAACAACAATGGAATATTAGTGCTTCTAAATACATTTGTTAAATCACTTAAGACACACAACAGAAAACAAACCATATTAACATTTTTAAATACTCATGAGTTATACATTCCACTACATACACTCCATTATATAATGGAGTGAATAACTGGAAAACATCTAAATTACTCAGTTTACTATCATAATATCGACAAACAAAATTATTTGTGACCAAAACAGCGAACCATGAAAAAACAAACTTCTGCAAATCACAATGTCGAATCAGCTGAACGAATTCAGCTGATTCGACATTAAAATTGAAAACATCATGTGAGGTCTGTGTAGGACTGTAGAAACACTGAACTCCTACATCTAACAATGTTTTTGCAGGGGGACAATCCCTTCTGCACCCCCCACACCCCCTGCTAACTATATATTCCAATTCAGAGATCGCACTCAGTGAAGAAAGGGATGAATTTCCCAAACCACACTGTACTGCAATCTGTGACAGTACTTCCGAGTTAATATCAGCGAATGAATAGATATGAACTTTCGAGACTTAAATATTCAGCAAGATGGACATTCGAAAATCGAACTTTCAAGTGTTCCTATCTGCAGACAATCTCTGTTCGCAATTTTCATGGTAAACCAAATTATTCAATTCCTACCTTCTCTTAAACCTCACTCCTCTTCCTTAAACTTTATTCTGCATGTCATTTTCCCACAAATTTAATTTATTTCTATGTCATTTTATCCCTCCATTTTTAAAGGCCCCACACCCATTTATTTTATCACTTTTACAATACTCTCTACTTCTGTTACAGCTGGTTTAGATTTTCCTATCCATTTTGTAACAATTGCTTTTTTTGACGGACAATAGCATTTAACAAAGTAAGACCTTACTAGGTCTAGGCAATTCAGATTCTGGTGCCCCATCTCAAAAGAATCAGTTTAGTTACAGCTTTGTTTCTCCCCCCACCATTTCTGACAGACCACTCTGTGGGGAACTTTTTAAAATCCTTCAACTCGTTATACTACCAAAAACACATGTTCCCATTCACTGTATAATTATGGTATTAAAACATTTTTTTTATATTTAGAATTTTTTTCTCTCTCTGTAACACTGGGGTGCATGTCTGGGTTTTATCCTTGCCATACAATAATGATGAAAATAAAGAAAAAAAGTTATTTCATTTAAAAAAAAATTAATAAATTGTATTCTACGACAACACATTTGCACATTACATACACTCCTGCAAATGGCACCTGTAGGTATTCGACGTGCATAATGAAGCCACTGTAATCATGCAGTGACATGGATGCACATATCAGCATTAATGTCCTTTAAACCCATGATGTCTATATTTTAATATTGGGAATGTTTCTAATCCAGGCAAACTCATGGGGTGAGGACATAGAAAAGAAAAATGTGCACTTGTGCAGAAGTCACACCAGAACAGTTTTTTATTTGAAACTGTTAAATTGTTGAAAGGCACATGCTTTCCCTCTGCAAGGATAAATCAGCAACAGTGAAGTGCTGCTTCACAACTCGGGAATGATTCAGCCAACAAATATACTGTGAAAGTTCGTTTAAGGGATCAGCAACAGTGAACTGCTGCATCACAATTCAGGAATAATTTGGCTAACAAATACACTGCGAAAGTTCATTTAAGGGATCAGCAACAGGGAATTGCTGCATCACAACTCAGGAAAGATCCAGCCAACAAATACACAGCGAAAGTTCGTTTAAGGGATCAGCAACAGTTAACTGCTGCATCACAATTCAGGAATGATTCAGCTAACAAATATACTGTGAAAGTTCGTTTAAGGGATCAGCAACAGTGAACTGCTGCATCACAATTCAGGAATGAGTTGGTAAACAAATATACTGTGAAAGTTCGTTTAAGGGATCAGCAACAGGGAACTGCTGCATCACAACTGGGGAAGGGCTCTGCCAACAAGCATACTGTAAAAGGTTCATTTAAGGGATCGCATACCTATTTTTAGAACATCAAGTATGCAACCTACAGCTATTCGGTTAACAGCAGAGAAGCAAGTCAGCCTTATGAAATACTGTTGCTAAAACCTCTGGCAAATGCATTTTCTTCACTAGAAACATTCACTGCCAATGACTCACAACAAAGGCAAGCAAGTAAATAGCTCTTGGAGTCATGAAAGGAGCTTCTTTGGCAGCAAAGTATGATTTCCAATAGTCAGTGTATTGTGCGCGCCAATCACAGCAGAGCCAAATTCTTTTAAAAATGCAACCTATGACAAATGACTTTTATACATACACATCTGTGGAAACAATGTTTTTTCATAAAGCCAAATGTAAAAACATTGTTCTGCAGAGATAATTAGCATTATATTTTATACACATTTATATACTTCTCACTTTTATTTACACATTTTTTATGGGATCCCTGGGAAAAGTGACTTGCTTATAATCACACAACAGGCAAATAGGTGATGAATGAATCAAACCCCGGACTAGAGGATGAAGTTTCTTAGCATTTTGCAGGTTTAACCCCTTCTGTGCTAAACTGCCAAACAGGTTGCTAAACTTTGAGACTCATCACTTGCATAAGCAAAAAGCTGCACTAACTAGTGTTTACCAGACAGTACAGAGGATTAAGGCTGTGAGCTGCTCCCTGCAGTTCATATTTTGGATTATCCGGCTTGTCTACAGTGTGAAACAGTGATATGGATCAACTGGGAAATTAGGTTAGGCTCCAAAGTGGCAACTATGATCACATGCTTATTATACCATGCGAAGATCGGAAAGTCGAGAAACGTGCATGCTGATTGGCTAATCCAACCAGCGTGCACATAGTAAATCGTACGAGAAACAAGGAAACAAGTCCGGTCGCTAAATATCGTGCTGCGGCGACAGCAAGTAAACATTAACGTACACTAAATGTAAAAACAAAAAACACACAACAATTCAAGTAAAACAGACAAAATTAACCATTTCCCATATAATATTTCCTCATTCCCTCACCTCGAACACAAACAAAATCAAAACTCATGCAGTCGCAAATACACCACACACACACACTACATAACCACCAGTTATAACAGAACAAAACCAAGCATTCTCATAAAACCATTCACTCACCTATATTCCATACAATACCTATACACACACAACTCCAAAAATATACATACTAAAAACACACCACACATCCCTCGCAAAGTGAAAAACACACACCATACCAAACGTCCACATCAGCATACATCTTCTAAAACCGCATACAACACCACCATCTAGTGACCAATTACTAAAAGTACATATTTAAAAAAAATTAATACAAATTAACACTACACCACATTTCAACATACCCATAACTAGTAAAACATAACTACACGTTATAAACTTCTACACTACTTAAACTATTTTATAACAAGCATCACATACCCTTTTGATTACATCCCTTCAAAAACAATAATAAAATAAAAACAAACTGAAAGTGTGGACTATTTTATCTCACAAAAAGTGGAAGAATACAAAAAAAAAAGCTAACAAAAACCTAAATAACAACAATACAAATATAACACAAAGCAAACTAACACCATGGTATAATAGCAATAACCCACTTCTGGGTGTGGGTAATGCTGGATTTACCCACGGTTGTCTTTGTTTGGTCACGCCAACTGTGGGTGAATCCAGCATTACCCACACCCAGGCGTGGGTTATTGCTATAATAACTACCTGTGAATCTAAAAGTAACTGCACACATTGGCAAGGCCTTAATAATGTAGAAGGACTTGCATAGATGACCCACAACCATATTAAGTATGGAAAAAACATTGCTCAGTTAATTTGTATAGAACATATACAGTAAAGTCAGCTTAGTTAAATAATGAAACGATTTTTCACAGTTAAATGAATCTCAGAAAAAAATCCTACAATTTTTTGTGAAAATAGCTCTGACAGGAATATTCAACACATCACAAAACCTTGCAGAGAGACTTTTGATCTTCAAGCCTTACCAGGTTCTTACAGAAAATTATGATAAGTTTAAATCATAACACTGGTTATAAATATACTCTGCATATTAAAAAAGTCTCAGCCCAAGAGTGCACTGGTTTGACAACCAGAGTGCAAGTGCTTAGGCAGAGTGAACACAGGCAGTGCTCCCTGTCTAAACTCCAAATGAACTCAATACCTTCCAGAAAGAAAAGCACAAGAAAACCATCAACAAAGAAATGTCTGAATCACAGCCCACCTTCCAAAGGCAACATATCTGCCAGCTGTAGAAAAAACTGAAAAGCCCCAAATATGTGCATGCTAAAATGTATCAAGGGCAAACACCCAAGGAGAAAATGTACTCTACAAGTCCATCTCCAAATTACTTGGCTATGCTGACTGTGCATGTTTTGAGTTTAAATTTACTGTGGCTTCAACCAAATGAAACAAACTAGCAAAAATTTCAGCTCATTCCAATAGAAAAAAAAATTGCACTTACCCATCTCATTGTTTCTATAAAATAATTCCAAGTTTGCACAGTTGCGGAGAATGTTATTTTTTTTATTTATCCTTTAACTGGGCTAGTAGCCTGTTTTCAGGGGAGGCCATGGGGTAGTATTTATACTACTAACAGTAATTTGGTGAATGTATTAGTGAACTTCCCTATTTTTTTTGATAGATGCTATAGGATCCTTTACGTCCACCTGAGTTACCACCAACTAAAGCAGATGGGGGCTTTAGTTTAACTTCTCATCCAAAGGATGTACACTCGGGAGTGCAGCACCCCCATTATGCTGCACTGCAGTGTCCGCAATCAATCTACCCACTGCGGAAATAGAACCCACACCCTTCTGCACCAAAGGCAAGTGTGCTACCTGCTCAGCCACCAATACTGAATGGAAACACTGCCAGTTTACAAATTGTACAGCAGTGATTTTCTTATGCAAAAAGGAACTGGATAGTTCAACACTGGGGAACAGAACTGACTAGTCCAAATCTTCATTTATACCAATTTAAGTGGTGTGAATCCACTAAGCATACGCCTCAGTTTAATTCAAGGGGAATTCTGGGTGGTCCAGTCAATGAGAAGGTTCCCAAACACAATGCACTAAAACTTACTCTTAAAGAGAGGGGAGAAAAACTGCACTGTAGACTAAGGTGGGGTAAATTAAGAGGTTTATTGTTTGAGAATGGGATGATGATCAGCAGCTAGCAATGGCAAAGTGGAGCAAAAAAAATGTTTTGCATACGTCTCCAAATCAAGCAAGCAACAACACCTTGAGTTAAGTGTTCTTTAACTGCTTTAGAATACACGCCTACAAGGTTCTTAATGGTGAAAGACAAAATTATCCATCCTCAGCCCCTTTTTTTCCCCATTCTGCACATGGGGTCGGGGGTTACACCAACAGTTTGCCTCCCCTCCACCAAAACACACTGATCCATATCTATCAATTTTGGCAACCTCTTTGCCATTCTTTTTAGCCATTACAAACACTCAGTTTAAAACTGAAACAGGCTTATATGAAGCTAGATTGGTTATATATCACCATTTTTATTTCATCTCCTCTTCTCTTAACTGTTAATTGTTGAGCCCCATCTACAGCGAACCTTGACATATTTCCATAAAAATTTCCCATTTGTGTTTTTTCATTTCCCTATTTTTCTGTTTTATACAAATAGTTATACAATTTGTCAAATATCTCTAATACCTCTGCAGGATCTCTGGTTATTTTTCTTGTTATAGGCTCCCTATTTCTTGCACTTATTCTTTCTACTTTCTGATACCTGTCATTGTACCAAAAGGTTTCAGCAAAAAATAAAACAGTTGATTAACAAAAGAAGCTGCATCTTGTTCCACAACTAAATGTCCTGCCCCACCACCAAAAACTTAACCGCATGAAGGTTCAAAAATGAATCCAATCCATGAAGGAGTAAGCAGAAACACCTCGCTGAGGGTAAGCCACAATAGTAGTTCCAGTACTCATGTCAAGGGGACATCTGGCATCACTGCTACGCTGGGGCAGACAGGAAGACCAAAACGATTGCTATGAACAAGAGGTGATAGCAATGCAACTTCACTGCTGCAGATACCACATCCCACTAAACCAACAGATCTAAAAAGACTGGAAAGTAACTTGTGGAAAGACGGAACACTTGCCAAGAAAAAAAAAAAAAAAAAGACAGAGCGAGACCTAAGGTGAGAAAAGGAATCCCTGCAGTATCTCAAACTGAATGGTCAGAAGGGAAATTAACAGATGAAAAGGAGGTGAAAGCCTGGTTATCCTCAAACAGCGTCAAAAATAGCAGAGTAGAGCTTACAAAGAACATGGACGGAGTCAAAGATAATCCTACAGTTGCCATCATCTGCCACCATGGAAATCTGCCAATCCAAAGAGTATGTTAGGGTAAAGAAGGTAGAGAATGAAGTCCATAGGGATCAAGGTTGATCCCACTAGGCAAAGACTGACCTTTAAGAAACTGTCAGTCATGATGAAATCTTGGGGATGAAATAAGAAAAGGTCAATAGTGTTGAGGTTGAACCTGTAGCTGCAGGGTCAGGAAAGCGGAGGTTGAAGCAGATGGTATTGAGGTCAATCCACTGAGGTCAAGGTTTACCCCTGAAGGAACAATGGTGAGACTGAGGAGGTGTTGGGATTGATTGAATTCAAGGTAGAAGCCAACAGTATGGAAGTCAACCTTAACAAAATAAGGATCAGTCCTCAAAGGACCCACTGAGCCCAAAGGAGAGAAAAAAAGATTACATGAAGATCTACCAAAGACATATGAAGATGAGGAAAAAATAGCATCTGGTGTCATACTACAGGAATGCATTTACCCAAAGGAAGAGGGTCCAGCCTGAAACCCCAATAATATCAAAAGATAGAATTGATGTCAGGTGTAAAGAACACAATTACCATAGAAACAAAACAAGGCTGGTAACAGGATCAAGAGCAAACCATCAGTTAGAAATCAGCCACAGAAAAAAGCAGATTCGACACTGACCAGGCTGCAAAAAAAGACGCAAATCCCCTAGATCAATGAACAGCCACTGGGAAGAATCATCTCTGACAGACAGAACAGAGCTGATGAGAAGGGCTGAGAGAGTGGAAGTAAATACCAGACCATGACAGGCACACCTGACAGAAAAGATGAAGTTAAGGGAAAAAAACCCCAGCAAAACAAGCATTAGTAACATGTAAAAGGTCTTTTGGCTTTTCCCGGTTAGGGGTCGCCACAGTGGATCACAGGTCTGCTATTGATTGGCAGTGGATTTTTACAGTGTCGAGTTGCCAGCCTGGCACCCAACCTTCACAGAAGGCACACACACAAACCTGTTCACTCGACCGCAGGGAGGACATGCAGACTTCGAACAGAAGGCTCTTCAGCAGAGAATCGAACCAGAGAACCTCTTGCTGTGAAGCGATGAATTGCCATTTCTAAACATGCATCACATTACTAAACACAGCAGAATTAGTACAGTAATATCAACCAATACAGATTCATTCTAAGGGGGTGATGCATCAGAAAAAAAGATAGGCAGAACAAAACTGCATCAAGTCAGATTAACAGGAAGGAGCTAAAGTTACTACTGCTAAGACTAATGAAAATATACAGACCACCGAATATATCACATATTTCAGAAGTATCAACCAATGCAGATTCATTGTGGATTTAGAATGTGTCTACAGGTCTTCGTATAAAAATGAAACTGCATTAAGCCACAGTAATGGGGGGGGGGGTACAGTTGTGTGTGTAAACTTACCATAACAGTAGCTGTTTGAATCACTGCTACAGTAGCTTTAGCTACATGGGGTTATATTCTACCAAGGATACAACAGCCGGCCAGCTTCCAAAGCTTCAAGGTACTTTCCACATGCCCAAACTGTCAGCAACTCACCCTGAGATGACTAAAAGACAAGTTTGGGTGACAAGCTCTTCAGACCTTTCTTGCCAACACAGGGGGAGGCTGAGCCCTTAAATGACAATGCTAGGAACAAACAACAAATGCCCACACTCTGGCATGAAAAACACACCAACAAATAAGGGGGATGGAGGAAGGGATGGAGCAGCTACTGCAGCAGTGATCATATGAACACTGAATGTTAGGGTAAGTTTACTTACACACTGTACTACATTCATCATATTGCTCACTGCTGCAGTAGCCTTAGCTATATGGGTAGATTACCCTACATTACTGCTACATTTGGGAAGTGGAAAGAAAAGAATCCGGAAGCCCATGGAGAATGATCCAATCAATACCAGACCTGGACTCAAAGAAGGAATCAAGCTTATAGTGTGTTGTACAAGTATGTACAGAGAACTACAGCAGCTTCTAGAATTCAACCCTTTACAAAAAGCCATAGATAAAGCAAAGAACCTGGAACAGTGGGCCCTGACCTTGCCTGGAATAGCTTTGATATGGCGAGTATAACAAACGGTAATAGTCTTAGACAACAATTTGGAAATGGTGTGTTGACACAGGTTGTCCTTTTTACCTTCACAGAAAATGAACTAATAAGGGGATCTGAAAGATTTAGTTCTGTCAAGATTGCACCAAAGTTGTCTATGGGTATCCCAGGTATAGAGTATCCCTTCCCCTCATTTTTCAGTTAGGAAAAGACAATGGGGGATGGATAGTTTGGCTTAAAGTAAGCCTGAATTCCAATTGAAGCATAAAAGGATGGATTAGATCTTAAAGAAATCCTGTCCCTGTGCTAGATGAGATAGGACTGGTTCACCACAGGAGCTTACAACTCAGATATTCTTCTTACAGACAGCAATCAGTAAAACTGTTTTCCATGTTAACAATCTCAAGTCAGCCAGGATAGTAGATCCAAATGGAACACTTTCTAGCTCCTCTAAAACAAAATTCAGATCACAAGGAGGGGTCACCAGTTTACTTGGAGGTCTACTGTGCAAAACCCCTTTCGAAAACATTTTGACATGAGACTGCATTAAAACAGGAGGATCCAAGGGCAGACATGCTGAAATGGCAGATACATGAACCTTAACAGAGAAATAAGAAAGGCCATAGGATAGTAACTCACACAAATATTGTAATACTAGAGAACAAATAGCCCTGAATGGGTGCTGGCTAAATTGTTGGCACAAACTAAAAAATCTTTTCCATTTGATAATTCATGATTTTCTAGTAGCAGGCTTTCTTCTTTTCATTAATACCCGTTGCACATCCTCAGTAAACAGGTGCCTAAAAGGAATTAAGTCCTATCATCCAGACAGTCAACTGAAGTTGATTGATGTCAGAGTGAGTATATGAAATACCCCTGTTCTTGCGCATGTAGATCCAGTCTGTTAGGAAGCTTGTAGTAATTGTCACTGACCGTTTCCAAGGAAAAAGGGGAGAACCATAGTCACCTGAACCAGAAGGGAGTCACCACAATGATCCTGTGGGTTTCTTTTTGAGTCTTCAAAGTACCATGGATATTAGTGGAAAAGCATACAGGAAGCATTCCCCTCCAAGGAAAAGAAATGGCTTCTATCTTCCAGGCTTTCTTGCATGGAGCCTAGAACAGAATCTTGCTCGTTGACTGTTCAGAGAGGAGGCAAAGAGGTCCACCAGAGGAACTCTGCCCAGATGTATCAAATCTTGGAAAACCTCCTGATCTAGTTTCCATTTGTGAGGGTCTGCCCTGGTCTGGCTCAGCATGTCTGTCACACAGTTTTGCCCTGACTGGATATAGGATGCCTATAGAGTGAGACTATACTTCAAGCTAACACAGCTAATCTGCAAAGGCATTACAACCTGGCTCCCTCCACTTTTTGATGTATCACAAGACTGTGGTATTGTTTAACAACCTGAATAGGACCTGGGCACCACAGATGATTCACAGAGTGGAGTGCTTTGATCAGGGTAAACATTTCTGATTTGTATGGGCTTGCATCTGTCCTTGATGTTCCACACACCCTGCACTCTTTCTCTCCTGAAAATTGCTCCTCGAGCAAAGTCTGAGGTGTCTGTGGTGACTTACTGCTCTTGAACAGGGAGGGAGAAGGGGAGACCTGGATTAATAATTTCTCTTCTGACCAAAGTTGAGCACTGGGATTTGAAAAGGCAAAGGGTGTTTGTGCTGGGACTAAACAGACTGTATCTTTCTCATGTGGAGTCTTGTCAGGGTATCATGAGAATCAAAGAAGCCATGAGACCCAAAATCCTGAGGTATTCCCCTCAGAGTGACCATAGTCTGAGGAGAAAACCTTAGAAATAGATCTAGATACAGATCTATTTTCCTGTGGAGGAAAAGCTCTGAATTGTGTACTGTGTAACTGACATCCCAGGAACACAATCTTGTTTGAAGAGAGTCAAAGAATTTTGAATGTTTTCTTGGAATCCCAGCTTGTCTAAGAGATCTCTCCAAAGACAGACTCCTGACACTGAGAAAAACACTGCAAAGCCAAACAGATCATCTAAATATGGAACAAATATGGATGCCCTGTAGCCTGCAATGAGCTAAAGCTGGAGCTAGACACTTTGTGAATACTCTTGGTGCGGTGGATAGTCCAAAGTGTAAGGCATAGAACTGATAAGGGTTTGTGGGTCTGGATCACATTAAGAAATGTCTGAAGTCTGGATGAACAAGGATGTGATGAGCATCTTTTAAGTCTGGTGTTACAAGGAAACTTGAAAATTAAAAGGTAACAGGTTGTCAAGTGACATCATTTTGAATTTGGGCACCATCACAAACAGGTTTAATAATGAAAGATCCAGAACTAGTCTCCAAGCATTTTCTTTCCTTGGAACAAAGAACATCCTTGAAGGAAAACCCTTCCTCACCTGGAAAGGAGGAGCTGACTCCATCACTCCTTGGGACAGCATGCAACAAAGAATCGGTGGAACCAAAAATCTTATCCGGAAAGGAGGAGTTTACTCCCATTTCTATCTGTAACCTTGATGAATGATCTTCAGAATACACATGACTGAAACTACCTATCTGTTGTCAAACAGAAAAATGGAGATTCAGTGTTTCTAGAAGAAAAAAGGAGCAGAAGTGGGTGAGGTTACAAGGTTTGGTTTTGGGAGGTTTGAGGCTTCTTTTTGGAACCCCCATTGCCATTTCTTCTTAAACATCCATTTACCTGCATTTTGTTGACACTGTATTCTGTTTTTTGCCAAAACTGGAAGAGTTAAGAGAACCTCTTAGAAAATTTGGAAAAGTAGGGCTGCAAAATCTTAGAGATTCCTTGTATCAGCTGCCCCCCCCCCCCAATTCCATTTTTTTCCATCACCTCTGCAGCAGAGGCCAAAAAACTAAATCTCTCTAAAGGGTAATTTAAAATCTTATTTCTTTCATCTGGGAGGTTCTGAGAATGTAGCCCTGCAGACCTCCTCAAAACAGTACCAGTGGCCAATGTGCTGAAAGAAGCATCAACAGTAGCCATGCAGACCTCCTCAAAACAGTACCAGTGGCCAATGCCCTGAAAGAAGCATCAACAGTAATACATACGCTGCAAACAATGAGCTGTGACTTGTGCAATAGAAGAAACAAACAAAGCAGACTTACAAGAAGAAACTACAGATAAAAACATTCCCTCATACTTCTGCAATTAGAACAAGCTAATACATGGACCTAACAATTCAAAATTCTAAAATCAAAATTACAAAAGAATTCACTTTTCTCCCGGACACTCATCAATAATTTTCCCAGCCTTATCAGAAAGAGTAGGATTAGAATCAAGTGTTTTGCAGCAGTGGGATCAAGAAAGCTCAATAGCTTCAGGGTCACTTTTGGGGAATAGTGTAGAAAAATTTAAGACTGCAGAACATTATACATCTTATCTGCCTTTCTAGGGCAGCCTGGCTGACTGTCAGGAAAATTACAGGCCATAACACATAAATCCAAGTGGTTAGAAAGAAAAGTTGTGTAAAATCTTACCATAACCATAGATGTCCTTCTCTTCCATGTTGCAGTATTCTTGGTGTGGGATTTCCTGCCTTCAGGCAACCCGTACGTCAGCTCCTATACAAAAGCTTCAGCTTGGCTGTTGCAGCTGCGTGGGATGTCAAACGTAGGGCCATAAAAGCAGGGACCTTGTGTGTGATGTCTGCATGCACAATCCTTAGAACTTGAAGCTAAGCAGGCAAAGTAGATGGCCCAACAGGATAGGCTGCCAAAGGTGACATGCATAAGGTCCTGGGTCTCTTCTGTAATGGAGAGCAGCATCAGGGAGCAGTTAAATTGGTAGAGTCTGTGAGGGGGAATGGTAGGTGGGAAGGAATACTGCAACATGGAAGAGAAGGACATCTATGGTTATGGTAAGATTTTACACAACTATTCTATGTCCTTCTATTCCTATGTTGTATTCTTGGTGTGGGAGAGTACCACAGCTTAGTTTGATGAAAGGGCGGTGGATGCAGAAGAGGATTCCACAAAGCCTTGTAGGATTGCTCTGGCAAATCCTGCACAAGCTTTGGAGATTTGGTCCAGTTTGTAACTGGTGCCAGAGCCATGGCCTAAAGTTAAATGCCAAAAAATGCATAGTCATACCCTTCGGGAAAAACAAGGTTACCCCTAGCTACCAAATAGGTGGCAATCCACTGAGCACAGAAGAAGTTATCAGGGACCTGGGGACCCAGGTTGATAGTAGTCTGTCATTCGACACCCATGTAGCTAAAGTAGTTAGGAAGACCTTCTACATTGCCCACCTTATCATGAAGGGATTCTCATCTAGATCAAGGGAGGTCATAGTCTCCCTATACTCATCACTCATCAGACCAATGATTGAGTACAATGCCCCATTCGAATGTATCTGACCCGACACTTGCAGCAGCTGGAGAGGCCACAAAGTTCCTCACCAAAAGGATAAAGGGTCTCAAACATCTGTCCTATGCTGCCCGACTGAAAGAACTCCAGCTCTATTCAGTCGCACCGCTGCTCAGAGGTGACCTTTGCCTAACATACAAGGCCATGTCAAACCCAGATTTGATGAATATGCTTCACCTCAAAAGTCTAGATCCGTCAGAGCCACAAGGGCGGGAGACTTAAACCTCGACACGGCTATTAATAGGACGTGCTGGAGGGATAGATTCATCACCCAAAGACTCCCTATGCTGTGGAATAAAATCCCGGTATATGTGAGGCAGAGCACCTCGCTGGCCTTGTTCAAGAGAAATCTTGACCAATGGATGGGAGATCGCAGATATACCCCAGGGATTACCTCAGTGTCACTGCTCAACAGAGGCACAGCAAAATAATGGGTATAGTTCCCCATACTAAAGGGGTGGCGTAAGCCACAAAACTATGGGCTAGGCTTGTAAATGCCCTCGGGCAGATAGCCTACTATGAACCTATGAACCTATGAAAGTGTGTATAGTGGACCATGTAGCTGCTTCCATAATGGAAGCTGTGTCCATGCCTTTTTGGAAGGCCTTGGAAGTGGCCACTGCTCTTGTGGAATGTGCCTCAACCCCAACTGGAGGGGGTTTTCCATGGTGTGAGTAGCAGAAACCGATTGCCTTTCTAATCCAGGATGCAATGGTCCGTTTGGCGACTGCCTTGACCATGGCCCTGGGGTGGAAAGATACAAAGAGTTGTTTGGATTTCCTAATGTCTTTAGTCATGTTCAGGTAAAATCTCAGGTGCCTGTGAACATCCAGGAAGTGGAGTATCCTCGCTCCTTGGTTAGTGGGGGAAGGGGAAAAAATTGGGTAGGTGAATAGATTGATTTAGAGAAAAGTCATTGATTACCTTGGGCATGAAGGAGGGGGTTAATTCTCAGAGTGACCCTGTCCCTATGAAAAATTGTGCAGGGTGAGCATGCCATTAAGGCTTGTAGCTCCAAAACCCTTCTGGCAGAGGTAATAGCTATTAACAGTACTGTTTCCCAAGTACTAAACTGTAGAGAGGCTGTATTAGCCGGTTCGAAGGGGGGCTGGGTGAGTTTTTCCAGGATGAAATTCAGGTCCCATGGAGGAGGGATAGGCTTCTTAGGTGGTCTGATGTGTAAGACCCCTTTTAAAGGAAGAGTTTCACATGTAGCCTGGCTAACAAGGGAGGATCTAGAGGAAGCAGGCTGATAATGTGGACTGGTGCACTTTCACTGATGAATAGGAAAGTCCACCCTTTATAAGTAGACATATATGAGAGGATTAGGGGCGTGTCAGCCTCATTAGGGTCCCTTTCCTGTCCCAGACACCACTGAGTAAATCTTTCTCATTTAGCAAGGTATGATTTTCTAGTAGTGGGTTTCCTGGCCTCCCTTAGGATTGATAGCACGTCCTCTGAATAGTTGTGTCTGAATGGGATTAGTAATTTATTACCCACAGAATCAGGGAAAGCATTTGCAAGTGTGGGTGTAGGAGAGTTCCTTTGTCTTGTGTCAGAAGGTCCATCTTTGTGGGGTAACTTGCAGTGATTGCCCTTGGCTAAATCGTATAGAAAGGGGAACCAGTGCTGCCTTGGCCAGTAGGGAGTCACTAGCAAGATTTTTGGTTTGTCCTTCCTGATTTTCAGAAGGACTTTCTGAATCAGAGGGAAGGGGGGAAGGCGTACAGGAACTTCCCCTCCCAGGTGAAACTGAAGGCGTCTACTCTCCAGACTTGGGATGAGTAAATCTTTGTGCAGAAGGTCTGCAGCTGCCTGTTCTGGGGGGAGGCAAATAGATCTATTTGTGGAATGTCCCAACAGTGAACTATGTCTAGGAAGACAGTCCTGTCCAGCATCCATTCGTGTTGCGGAGAGGATGCTCTGCTCAGGAGGCCTGCTTGCTTGTTGCCCTGCGAAGGGATGTAGCTGGCTTGCAGGGATAGGGTGTGCTGGGATGCTAGGTCCCAAATTAGTAGGGCTAGCCTGCACAATTGGTATGCCTTGGTACCTACCTCTCTGTTTGTTGATGTACTGCATTACAGTGGTATTGTCCGTCACTATCAGAAGAGCACCTGGTAGCAGTAGGGGTAGGAAGGTCTGAAGAGCTAAAAGAACTGCTGTCATCTCCTTTACATTTACGTGTTTGGTTTTCATGGGAGGTTGCCACTGGGCTTGGACTCTAAGAGTGCAAGGTGGCTCCCCAACCCGCATCCAAGACATCTGTATGCAATATTTGTGTGGGTTGAGGGGGCTGCAGTGGAGGCCCTGGGTTTAGTTGCACTTGCTGGATTCACCAAATGATTTCCTTCTTTAAACAGGGAAGAAGGGGAATAACATGTTCTAAGTGATTCTGGTGTTGTGACCAGATATTTTTTAGGTACTATTGCAGTTTTCGCATATGCATTCTGGCCAATGGTAGCATGGGAATGGTTGCTGCCATCAATCCCAGGAATCGAAGGAATTGCCTTGCAGTGACTGTCTGGGAGAGCAAGACTTCCTGGAAGTGGGAAGTTAGAGACAGAACCTTGTCCTGTGGGAGAAAGGCTTTCATTCGTTCTATATTGAGTCTGCAACCTAGGAATATCTTGTACTTGTCTGGGTTCAGGGAGGACTTCTTGAGGTTTGGGGTGAACCCTAGACTTTGTAGTAGGGACATAGTGAAGTGTAGATGTCTTAAGAGGGAATCTTCTGACTGTGCTAGAATAAGGATGTTGTCCAGATATGGGTAAATCTGGATTCCTTGGGTTCTGCAGAAGGCAATGGCTGGAGCTAGGCACTTTGTAAACACTCTTGGGGCAGTGGATAAGCCAAAGGGCAAGGCTGTAAATTGGAAGCGCAAGGATGGGCCAGAGAAATGCAGGAAACGTCTGTGTGAGGCCCTGATGGGAATGTGGAGGTAAGAATCTTTTAGGTCCAAGGTGACCATGAAAGCATTTCAGGGTATGAGGGGTAAAAGAGAGTGGGAAGTGACAGCATTTTGAAGGATGGTACCTGCAGGTAAAGGTTTAGGAAGGAGAGATCCACAATGGGTCCCCAGGGCCCGTCCTTTCGAGGGACTGGGAACAGATGGGAGTAGAATCCCTTCCCTTCTTGTCCTGTGTGAACAGGCTCTATTGTGCCTTGTTGTTGCAGGTCTGACAGAATTTGTGGAAGGCGGTGGCATTTTTTGGGGGGAAATGGCATGCCTTTCCAATGGGGAATTTGTTTCCAGGATTTGAATAATGGTTAATACCCATTGGTCTGTGGTGATGTTCTGCCAAAAGGGGAAACAGTGGGTAAGGAGAGCTGAGACGGGAAGATGAGGAAGGCAGTCACGCATTATTGGGACCTCCCCTGTCCTGAAAGGGCGGTCTAGGCTGAGAAGGTGGGCCAGTGGGCCTGGATGAGGAATGTCTTCTAGTTCCTCTTCTGGGTCTGGAGGAGGAGGCAGCAGAAAGCGGGTTACACCTAACAAAGGTAGTCCTAGCCAGGTAGTTCCTATAAAATATGGGTATAGGGGATACCAAGAGACGTTTAATATCCTGTAATTCTTTGCTTTTTTCTTGCAGATTCTTAAATAGGTTTGCAGATTGCTTTCCAAAGAGAAAGTTGTGATCCAGGGGAGCGTCCAAGATTTTGGACCAAGTCCCCTGGCAGATTCTGTAGTCTAAGCCAGGAATATCTCCTAAGGACAGATGCTGATGAGCGAGCAGAAGCTTCTGCAGCATAGTAGCTGCATCTTACAGAGTGTCTAGCCACTTGTAGTGCTAAGGACAATTTGGAGGAGATATCAGTTTTAATAGGACTGTCAGGAATTGAAGCCATCATAGAGGTGGCTTCGGATACTAAGTCCAGGACATATTTGGTCATGTGTGTTTGATAGTTAATGGCGCTGAAGGCCAAAGTGGAGGAAGTGTACACCTTCTTGCCTATCCTATAAATGGATTTGCTATCTTTATCCGTGGGCAATAGGGAGGCAGAAGGTAGCAACCTAGACTGTTTATCAGGTGCAGTGGCAATCACTGCTGGGTCTGCTAAGGGTGGCTTTATGAGAAATTTTTGTTCCTCTGGCACCTTGTCGAAGTGGTCTGGGAGCTTAGGTGCAAGAGGCTGTGAGCCAGGAGTTCTAGAGGCTGCAGTAAAGGCACCCAAGTATGCCAGAAGAACAGGGGGTACAGCTGAAGGGGAGGGGGACTCTACTTGCAGCCGTTCAAAGTATCTTTTTTGGGTTTCTGTCATTTGGGAAGTATCCCATTTGAAATAGTCTTTCATTTTGGTGATGGTTCCAAAGGTAATGTCTTCGGGTGGAGAATCCCCTTCCACAGAATACTCATCAGGAGAGTAATATTCCTTGGGAGAAGCAATCTGGGATGCATAGGAGATGGATTAATCAGAGCAAGAGTAGGTAGATTCATGTTCTTTTCCCTCAAGGAGGGGAGCTATGGGAATAGAAGAAGCAGACATAGGACTAGGGCTTAGCAGAGGCAATGTAGTTGTGGGTGAGGCAAAAGGTCTAAGGGCCATAAATGCCTGCATAAGAGAGAAGGTGAAGGCCTCCCAGTCTGGAGCGTATTCAGAAGCAGGCGTAATATAAGTTTTGTTTTCTGCTTCTTTTTGGTTGGAGTCTGTCTAGAGCTGGGTTTGACAGCGGCTGTATCCAAGGTCTGGATCCTGGGTCAAAGAACCCCCCCAAATCTGGTTGCCCTCAACATAGACAGGCTCCGTGGACGTTCTGGATGTCGGGTCCGCAGCGGCCTCCATGAGGAAGGTCGATGGAGCCGACGGATCCGCCAAAAGCTCAACTCCTATATCGGTAGTTAGCAGGGCGTCCGGGTGCGAAGCGGCAGGCAATGAAGGCCTAGGCATCTTGGCCGGCCTCCAAAGTGGGATCCATCCTGAGAGCCAGCCGTTTGAAGTGTCTGTTTTCTAAGTAAAGGTTTAAAGCTGCAAGATGGCTATGTAAGGTCTTGGGCAAAAAAGATTTACAAATAAGGTGTTCTCGGCCCATGCAGAAAATGCATTTATCATGGGCTTCCTTATGGGGAATTTGGCACCCGCACTGGCACTTTCCCTTTTTACCTGACATCAGCTGAAAGCTACAACAACCAAGCCTAAGCAAAGCGAAAGATCGGTAAAATATTAGAAATGCAAAAACCCAACGGGTTACTTATCTACAGTCGAGCCAACGTCTGGAGAGCGACTGTATGATGCGAAGTTGTCTGCAGCTGAAAAGTTCTGAGGACTGTGTGTGCAGACGTCACACAAGGTCCCTGGTTTATGGCCCTACGTGCGACGTCCCATGCAGCTGCAACAGCCAAGCTGAAGCTTTTGTATAGGAGCAAACATATAGGTCGCCTGAAGGCAAGAAATCCCACACCAAGAATACTACAACATAGGAATAGAAGGACATCAGGAGAAATGGGTATAGGTTTCATAATTTTTTTCTGTAACAACTCAGTATTTTCTGAGACACAAAGAAACCTCAGTGTTCTCGCACTAAAAACACAGGCAAATTCTAGCAAAAGTCTCAGAGAAAGAGAACCCCCAACAGAGATAATCAGAAACAAAGTCTCCTCAGAGTGTGAATCAGAAACATGAGGAAAAAAACCTGCATCTGTCCCTTCATCTTACTGTTCATATGCAGAATCTTGATCTCTTTAGGAAAAGAGGCATCCCTCTTTCTTTCACCAGAAACTACTTTAAAAGAAGGAAAATAGCCTTGAATTAAAGCCTGAGCCAAAAGTAGTAAACTATTCCTGTCAAAACTTGAGGAGTACAGACATGCTTAGTTTTCTCTTTTGGAAGTTAAAATGGGGCCCAACCATGTTACTAATGGTAGCAGCTGCTTTCTGAAGGACTGGCACAGCATTCTGACACAAGAGAAGCCTTCTCTGTTCCCTCTCTCATGACCAACAAGAGTGGCTCTCTCTTGCACACTGAGCAGACCCAAACAGCGGCTGAGAACATAGCTAACACCTGGCTCATGGTGGCTGTAGGTGCTACATCAGAGGGATACAGGGTAAAAGATGAGTGGTCTCCGGTACAAAACATGGTCATAACAGAGTTACTGACTTGCAGCAGAGGCAACTTGCTAGCCTTCTATGGTGGCAAAGGTTGTTTGCTTAACTTTTTCTTTTTGTGGCTGAAGGACCGACCATGGGATTGGTAGTTTGTTCCATGGTCAAGCCAAAAATGGTGACCCTTTCCTATGGAAAACAAGCAGCAAATGCAGATCAACTACAAGTCTTTAAGAGCCACTTTTTCACAGAAAAACAGTAAAAAGAACTTTAAAATACATTGCCAGCCCCCCAAAAAGTAATAAAACTTCACCACAGAAAAAAATGGTTTTCAGTTATTTGTACAACTGACAAGAAAAAAAAAAAAGAGCACACTCATTTAAAATACTTGACAGTCTGTTTAAACACAAAACTCCCAACTTTAAAATAATTTTCCTAACAGAAAAGTAACAAATAATATTTAAAAAATGGAAGTTTTTTCCTCAAAGGGAACTTCTCTACCTAGCAAAGGAACAAAGCTGAAAGTCAATCCTTGAAAGCCTTAGAGGAGTGCACTATTTGAAAGAAGTAAAGTTCTGAAGGGCTTGCCACCCAAACTTGTCTTTTAGTAAGTTCAAGAAAAACTGCCTGACAGTTTGGGCACATGGAAGGTGTCGTAGTTCTGAAAGCTGATTGGTTGTTATATCCTTGGCAGGATGTAACCCCCATATAGCTAAGGCTACTGCAGCACTGATCAATATGATGCACATCTACTGTTACCTCCACAAAGACTAATTATATACTGTTCAGAAATTCAAGAAATATCAAACATAGGTTTACTGTGGATACAGGAATGCATCACAAAAAACACAAAATTCAGCCAGACACTGAAGAGAACAGTCTTCATGAGAAATTAAGTCTTAAAAGTCTCAGCATGAAACCAAATCTGACTTCTAGGAAAGACAAGTAAACATAACGGGTTATAAATGGAGCTGCATAATTAACTATCCATCAAACAGCAAAAAGTGGCTTTATAATAAGGGTATACTGTCTAGAAATGTTCAGATTTCAGATAACTACCGGAACAATTGAGCTTTCAATACATTGAGAAAAAAAATTTCCAACAGCAGCAGCATACAAAAAAGTACAGTAAATGATAATGAAATGCACGGAACAACAGAAGGTCCCTAAACTACTGCCCTGTAAACATTCCCTTCCAAAGTAACCAATTACAAAGCAAGACCTTTAGCAAAAAGGGGTTAGGGCAAAAAATGTGACTGATGAAGCACAGCAAAAACATACTTCAAAATATCACCTAAAGTAGTAGGGAAGGAGATGACTAAGCAAATCTCTGTTCCGAGAGGAAAGTGTTCCAAAAATAAAAAGAAACGGACTAACCTTTAATGTAAACCTAGGAAACACACTTTGGTAAAAAACAAAGGAAAACAAACATCAGAAGTTAAGAAAAAATAACCAGATAGGCTGTGACCATTTTTCAGAGCTGCTGACTGCACAGCCAAAGAGATCTGGAGTTGGGTCCTCCGATATTGTTGATTACAGAATGGGCAACTTGTACATCATGACCCTGATTGGAGAATAACACCCTGCTGGAGAATGCTCAATGTACAGGTAAGGCCCACTGAAAAACCAGTCCAGCACTTCATGGCACCACATTAAGGTGCTGAGAAGATCAGACAGAAAAATAAGCAGCCGCCATTTTTACGCTCATCAAATGCAGTTTTACTGTTTAGAGACCGTGTAAAAATGAAAAATGTGTGCACTCACGTGTGGGAGAGAGCTACAGAATGCAGTCTATCAATTTGCAGGCCTTACAAAATAAGAAATGTCAAACTCTAATGTCTAGCATTACTGACTGACCTTACTCCTCCAAATGATGATGCAAAGTGAGGGACAGCTAAGAGGCATGTGGAGGGGGATTGTAACAAAGTTGTTGTTACTGCTGGTCAAGTGTGTGTGTGTGTGTGTGTGTGTGTGTGTGTGTGTGTGTGAGAGAGAGAGAGAGAGAGAGAAAAAGTGGAATAGGGAATAACAGTGCATTTATGCAACATGCAGTCTGTCCGCATACAATCTTCAAAATAAACTGAAACTCTAATATCTACATATCTATCTACATTGCCTGACCTTAATTCTTTGTAATTTGTCATGGGGGAGGTGCAACAAAGGGGGTGCAGCTGCTGATTGTGTGCCTGCTTCTATGTAGTATATATGCATGTGTCTGTTTGTGCTTCTGAGTGAGTGCAGACATTAAATACTTAAATAATTTATTTTGGATAGAAAAACACTTCCACCAACAGCAATAACATATGCTAATGTAAGTTTGGAATATTAGGCAGAGGAACTATTTTACATCAAAAATGTATTTAAAAAATATTTGCAAATTAAAATACAAAAACAATTTAACAGTTTAAGTTTAATCCTTGATTCCTTGTAAATTGTACAGGGTGGGCATTATCAGGGAACTAACACTCTTTCAGTGGTAGTACAGCATTCCACCTGCAGTGGCTGGCCTCAACACCTGTGGGCATGTGTTAATTCCCTGACAATGCCCATCCTGTACAAGGATTAAACTTCAAAACTGAAAAGAAAAGTTAAACTAAAAGGAAAACAAGGCATTTGTGAATAAGATTTCAAGGCTGGCTCTAAGAGAAGGCAGTTAGACAGGATTACGGTTCCAAGATTTTAGTTCAGTGCTTCCTGAAGTCAAGGGTACACGTTTTCATTCCTTCCACCTCAGTGGTCTATTGTGCAACTTTATGCAAGTCACTTAAGCAGTCATCAGTGCGACACTTTGTCTGGTGAACGTATCTGGTTAACAAATAGTAAAAAAGGAAGAAAGTGAAAGTCTTCCAAGAATTGTAAGTCGGCCAATATCATTTCTGTTTCTATTACATTACAGAAGGTTAAAATCACTGACCAATAATGAACATAAAGACTTTCGGTTCAAGGTCAGACAAGTACTTGAAGTGGCCTCAAGCCCTCTTTAAAATGATTAGATTAAGGGTGGGAAATAAAGCATTTTTAATGGGTTAGGACTTAAATTAAGATGCACACAGAGCAGATAGAAGGCTTTTAAATACAGTCCAAAAATCTGTGAGATTTCGTCTGAAAGGCCCAGAACTCTCATATTTCAAAAGCATCCAGAGTACTAGAGACCTTGACACAAACTAGGCATTCTTTGCCAAAGGACCAAATGACTGGAAACCAGAAGCTGTGCTGCCATTACAAAGAACAGAGTTAGAAAAACCTTGTCCATTCCTACCTGGGCAGTAAGCACTACAGTGTCAGACACTAGAATTAATGTTCCCTCAGATCCTGGTGAATAAAACAATGGGGAAGAGAAAATCTGTCAACAAGAAGGTCACTATAGTACAGAGAGAATACATTTGCTACCCATTTCGCTTGCTTCTGAGAAATTTTTCTGACCAAATAAACAGGGCTGCTGCTTGATGACACCACCACAGTATATCACTGGTGCATGCAAAACAAATAGACATAAAATTCCTAAAGTAGACCTGTCTGACAGTCCAGTGCATCAGCAAACACACTTGGTACTCCTGGGAACATTAAACACCAGTAGATTATTTCAGTGATCCACAATCCAGACTCTTAACATCTCCCATAAAGAATTACAAGACATGGTTCCACACGATCTCCTTCATTCAAGGTACAATTTACTGGTTGCCTGATCTCAATATAAAGAGTAGACTACAGAAAAAATGGAAAATTCTCCCAAACATTAAATTACTACACAGCGCCATCCATAAATCTAGAAAATTATGTTCCTTACCTTACTCCATAGCCTACCCATTACTTCAAAAGGAATCAATGTCTTTAATGCTGCTTTTTGTAAAACGTTCTGCATATTTGGTATTTTTTTTTTTTTTTTTACCAGATATACCAAGCCAATGCGTTACATCACATGCCATTTCTTTACACTTAACACTACTCCAGTTGACTTCATGACTCTTCCCTACATCTCATTACATAGTTAGTGTGGCAGATTTATTTTGCTAGCTTTGAGCAACAGACATTGTGACACATGAATCATATCATAAAAAGTACATTGGACTGATAATGTAACTTCTCTTATCTGACTCTTGTTTCAGGTACATTTCTGCAGTATTTCTTCCTGCATTAGGAGATACGGAACAAGAGACTTACTTCCATGTAACAGTCCAAGAGATTTTGCTTGCATTGTTTGCAATATGAGCTTAGGACATCATTAGTATTAATTTCCTTGCCAGGTTTATTAACAGTAAAATTAAATCACTGCAATGACAACATGCTGTGCAACAGGGGGTGAGTGCTCTATGTAAAAAACATACAAAACATACTTTGCAATGCCTTGTGGTCAGGCTTAGACTTGTCTGCCACACATATACATGTAGAATTTATCACACCCATAAACTATGCTCAAACGTTTTCAATTTCAGTACAGTGTGTCTGAAAAACACTGTATTCTGCAGCTGAAAAATACTGCTTCAATGCCAGAGTGACGACCTGCAATAACAGCTTGATTACATCACAGTCAATGTCAGAGACTCACAGTTTTTTCAGAAACAAAAAAATATTGTTCTTGTGACTATTCTCCGTGCCAAATTTGTCTTTTCTAAGCAGTTGCCTTACTGACACTGGAACCTAGACTTGGAATGCCTTGACTACATTCGTTTCCATTTACTTTCAAGATGTTTAGTCTCAGTCAATCTAGCAGTATTTTCTCCCTCGTGTTGTGATTTTTTTTTTGGATTCTCCTCACAGAGTACAACATTTATCACGTTCAAAACATCTTCAAATCCTTTAATGACTTTTACTACAGCCTTTGAACACCTCTGCATCTGGAGAGGTTACAAAAGGCATATGCAGAACTCTTCTCCCTAATGACGTACTGAATGCATCTAGCCTTGAGCTGTCTGGATCAAAGTGATCTGCCAGAAAATCTGACTGGCATCCAACACAAAAATATTTTGGCTTTTGACATCAGGAAAACTACTTTGGCAGTATTACCTCAAAATTACCATCTTGTGAGCCATTAATATATTCAGATTTCATCTGAATTTATCACCGTAACCATTTTACTGACCAAAGGAGTATGTCCAGTTTGTTTGGCTATAGTTTCCATGTTTGCCAACGGCTTCAATTCATTTACAGTTCACCATCTTAATACCACCATAACAGAGGTAACTTTTACATTTATCTTCATATTTTTTCACCTTTGAACACATCCCAAGTCAAGTTTAGTACATTGACCAAACATATTAAAAGAGACAGAGATTGTGCAATTTCATTTTATTGCATCGCTGCACATTACCTGTACTGCTCAAATCTGAGAAGCTTCTACCTGACAAGTCTACAAATGAATGCCTTTGCCAATGTGCAAATCATCTGCTTCACCCAAACATAGGAATCCGGTTCTCTACAAAATCAGTGAAAAATCTTGATTGCTCGCTTGATCTCTTCTGGTGTTCTAAACTTGCACCTACATAATATGAATTTGCGTTATCATACTCAATTAATCACAACCCAGTCTACCCAAAACATCTAGTTGCTTTACTGACACAGCTAAAAATAATAAATTGCATTCATTTTTACACATACAACACAGTTCTTTCTGACCCAAAAGTTTCAATTTGTGGCCAGAATAAGTCCACAGTCCAGCTTTGCCCACTAACAATGACCCACTTGAAGCCCGGTTTCTAAATTCATACTCCACAGTGATTAACCCGGACACAGGTACAGAATTTCTTAAAAAAGACTTTTAGAAAAGGAAATCACAAACAATAAATAAGGGAAGCCAAAGGAGACAAAAGAACAAAATCCAGGGGGGGGGGGGGGGGTTACTTACTTTTAACACAATTTTCCAAAGGAAACAATGAATCACAACTAGGGGCCATTTTTCCTCTGAACTAATGAAGTGTGACCAAGATCTGGCAGACCTGACAATTTGGTTCATTAAAGAATAAAAAGGATGTACAAGACAGTCTAAAAGTTTAATTTGCCTTTGATAACAGTCCTTCCTGTTCTTATGGGGGATGGATATCTTATAAGATTCGTTATATATCAGTGTGACATTGGGTCAAGAGAGTAGGGTGTTGGAAGATAAACAGTAAGGCATTCTGATGTCTCCAAAGGCCAGCATTACCTTTAGGACAAGCAGATAATTGTTGGCAACTATTAAGAGCACAGAAAATAGTCACCAATGCTGGACTGCAAGTAAAGGCCTGAATACGTAAGCAAGACTGTGTAACAAAATGAATATCACAGCTAGATTCTGAACACTCAGAACGATGAAACTTTTCATAAACTATTCCTGCTGTACTGCAAGTCTGCCCTGGTAGTACAGCACTTGACTTACGTACAGTAATTGTACAAGAATCTAGTGATGACAAAAAGATGGAGTAGCCACTAACATGCTCAAACTGCTAAGCAAAATAAACAGCAACTTAACTGAAAATCTACCTGCAACTGCCACTTTGCATATGATTGCCAAAACAGATAGCATTCTAGGGAATCAAAGTTTTATGCAGCATAGCTGCAGACTACAAAATACTCCAGGGGCAGAGAGTACAAGATTAAAATAAGCTACTTCTACTTGTGATGTGCCAAATTTTGTCAAAAATATGTTAAGGGGCTTCAGGCACAACAGACACACAATGAGAATGTCCGTGTCGCATTAAAAATCTTATAGAAAACAGAAGTTCATCTAAAAGTGAATACTAAACAGGAAAAGCAGCAACTATTGACATCAGACGTCACTAGCAAATGGCAAAACCTCTACAGCACTATAGTGGACATGCGTACAGAGAACAGAATTAGTTAAGTTTCTTGAAAGGCTTTTATCATAAAAGGTGAAAGCCTAATGCTGGTCTGGGATCTTACTCAACATACATTTCAATGTTCAATTTCCATTCAAAGAAGGCGTTTTAGGCAGTGTCATCCATGCAGTTCAGGAATAGAAAATAGTTTGGTATGGAAAGTAACTCTGAAACTTGCATCCACTCTTCACGGTCTCTTAACCAAGCTGTTCAAAATTTTTATCCTGCATCCAACAACAGGGATACTTGCAAAAAGGAGAGAAAACATTTGATCATGATGGGAATGAATGATTAGTACGGTGTTCATCTAAATCAAAACTCAGTATTTACAAAATGTAGTTCTTTGGATCCTCACCCCCATCCTTATCCCCATCTTCAATGGGAAGTGTAGCCCTTTCAATGCAATCTACTTCTGAACTGACCATCAAAGAAAACACTTGGCAAAGACTTCACATTATAAACAGGAATCTCAAGAAATATATTGGCAACTTTCTTTATCCCCCAATTACGAACTATACCATTGGTTTTATGACCTCTGTAATATTAAAGGCAGTAGAGACACCAGTCTCAGAAAACCAACATACTTTATTGTACAAAAATATGGATCCAGGTACTACCCACAACAAAGATTTAATGGCTTAACAAAAGTTCAGAGCAAACACCTTCAATACAGTCTCAAATAACTGGCATAGTTTTTCACTAGGGGTTTCTGTACATCTCAATAGCACTCTTCTGGATTACTGTAACATGAAATATCTCCAGCTTCCTCTTGTCTTCTTACATACTTTATTCATTTTGTCTCTCGTTCATGGTCATTACTCCAGACATCCAATCCCCACCAAGAAAGGCAGATGTACTCTGAATGGGGTTCTCTTTTCATATTAGGCATTACTTGTTTCAGTAAGCAGACCGGTTCTAACTAATGCAGCAAAGGTTTTCTCAACTCTTAAGGCACCATTCTCTAAAGTGGCACTTCTTAGGCTAATAAAAATAAGTCTCTCTGTGTTAACAATTTTTATTGATAACAATAGTTAAACTTGCAGGCTGTACATGCTCCACTACTCATGACATTCACATTAATTTCGAGAACTTATTTGCTAAGGTCAACCATGGTATGCTACAACTGATCCACACAGCTTGAAACTACTGGTTTCATGATCAGTGGATGGCCTTTATGCCCTTGCTAGGATGTTCACATTGAGTTACACCAGACTGTTGTCTGACACTGAACCTCTTTCGCTGAAAAGAAAGGGCTACCAACAGCTTGGTTTTACTGTCTTGCTGTCTGTGAAGCCACATGAGGGGGACATGGCCAGATATTAACATGAATTCCCAATTGATACTATTTTAGGAAAGACTAGGCCTATTGGATGAGTGAACAGTCTCACTCAATTGTAGAGAAGTTTATTTCCGCGTTATTTAACTTGAGACAGAGAAAACACAAGGTGCTCTTCTCCCATTGCAGAGCTGTGAAAACACTGTCTCAAGGCCAAACTTTGAAGCACTTATATAAAAGGGTTTACTAAAATCTGAAGATGCTAGCCCAGGCATTTAACATAATTATTTTTAAGCATTTTAAAGGAGGTGCTATCTGCTTTCATTGCTCATTTTAATTTCAGTGGCACTGCCCTTTTGTTGCTTGCTATCTTGGCAAAGACCCCATGAATGTCCTCATATGTTTTTGAGGAGTCTACTTCAGAAGACTGAAAAAACAAATGACTGAAAATTCAAAATACTGAATGATGGAATTTGCCCCTTCTCCACTGTTGTGCATTCAGTATTTTGAATTTTCAGTCTTTTGGTTTGTCAGTCTTCTGAAGTAGACCAGTTTTTGTGCCAGGTATAGATGACACTTCTTTACTCTTTCTCTTTTTTGTTGCCTAGTCATTCCTTTGTCTAACAAAACCTAAATACTTCTTCTTAGTCTGCGTCATGTACCCGAACTATACAAGTAGAAATCAGTTTTCTTTCTTCACTAAATGCATTAGTCTCTGCAGCTAAAACTGCAGAGATTTGCATTTCCTTCCATAGCTTCAGAAAATTGCTATTGTATGTCTGTACTGGTGTTTTACCAGTCTGCCTAACTCTGTAGTTTGCCTCATTTAAAATGTTTCCATTTCAAATGGACCCTGCCATTTCACTAAACACTTGTTTTCTATGGAAATAACTGCTCCCAGTTTTTGCCATCTTCTATAACAACATTTCAGTATGGGCTTTAAAGGTCATTAAAATGCTCCACTAACCCATCTGTCTGTGAACGGACCAATGAGGTTTTTAATTGCTCACCCTTAAAGCATTAGAACAGCTGATGCAATATTCTGGATACACATTTGAGTCCGCTGGTCAGCAAGTAATTCCTTGAGTATTCCTACTCTGTACTCTGGAAAACAAGAACAGCTCCCTAGTTATACACTTTTAGCATTAGCCTTATACGGTGAAATAGCCTTGGAGTACTTAGTTGCACGGTCCAAAATAACTAAAATATATTGAAAACTCCTCCTGGATTTTACAGATATCCCATCAATGTCTAAAGCAATGCATTCAAAAGCTATCTAGTTTGACAATGGAATCAAGTGATTTTTAAAACCCGGGTGTGGGTCTGTCTTGTATCAAATCAGCGCATCCTGCACAAAACTTCAGGTTATTTCATTATTCCTTGCCAGTATACCTAGGTTTCTTGGTTTAGTCTTATCCATTCCCAGCTGTCCGAATTTTACATGCTCAAGTGACAGCACAGTCACTTGATTTACAACAGATGTGGGTAACAGCTGGCATGCTACTTGCTACTGCTCTTTATTTACACTAACATTTTCCTCCACAAAGTGTACCTGCTACTTAACAATGATCTAATCCTGGGAATATTTTACAACTTTGGTCAGGTTGTGCATTTCCAATACTTCCAGTCAGTGATCCCACCTCTTCAGTTCTGGCAGGTTCATAGGTGTATACTAAGCTAAATGACGACTAGGGCCTTTAACTCTAGTTGTGCACCCCAAATGTGTCCAAGTTGCAAGTTTTATACGTTTATATAGAGAATAATCACTGGTTATGACATGATTTACCGACTGCCTCTGTTCATCAGACAAAGGCATTAGACAAGAAGTGAATTATTGATTTCCCATTCAATGGTCCAAGATGCACAAACAGGGTAGAGAGGGACTGTTCCAAGTGGATGGGGAACCTATGTACCTCAGAGAATTCCCTTTCTCTGGAATATCTGTCTAAACAGGTTCTATTTCTTTTGCAAGCAAAATTTAGATCTTTAGATGTAGTAGCTCTGATGGTGTTTGTTTTGCAAATGTGCAAAATATTCATCAGAGCAGGGTCCAGGAATGCCTTGTATGCCAGGCATAGATCGCCTCCCAGTAGTCTGTAGAAGACCAAGTGTAGCTATAGGGCTTTGAGGCAATCTGCATAGGACAGTGTGTTTATACCCTGTACTCTTTTTATAAGGAACCTTTATGGACATTCCAGTTACTGCATGTGTCTAGTCATGTACATACCAAGCGGGGCAATATAAGCAATGATGGGTCTGATGAGGGCCAAGTAGAGTGGTACAACGACTTCCTAGAACCTTGATTTTTAAGTCCTTACTTATAAGTTGTGCAACCTACGATTTCCTTACTACTTCGGACACATGTAGATAGTAACCTAGTCTTTGAGCAACATATGTTTCCAGATCCGTTACTGTTGGGTCAACTCTTAAGGGTGTTTTACTGATGACTTACTTTACTAGGGTGGCTGACTTCCCAAAAAGTTAGAATAATGCATTTCTTCTTATTGGCACCAGTCATCAATGTTATACCCTCTTGTAAATTGTTTGAGTCTTGGGAGGAATTCTAAGACTGCTCCCAGTTTGCAATCATATGCAAACTTGGTAAGCCACAGGCCTCTGGCATTAGCATCTACTTCTCAGAAGTCAATGCCAAAGAGGAGCACACCCGGCACAGAGCCCCTATGGACTCCACTGGTGAATGGTCTCTTTGTGGAAGTAGTCTCACAAATCCTAACCTCCTGGGTCCCATCTGTGAGCAAGCTGGCTATACATGGGGTTTATGCAGACTTCTACAAGTCTGTTAATGCCAGAATGTGGGTTTGTATCGAATGCCGTAGCCAGGTCAAGGTGAGCAGTATACACCCTCTAACTCTCACCCATTGCCTTTGCGATCTTCTCAAAGTCGTCCACTAGGTTCAGTATAACAAACCTATCAGTAGGCATAACCTTCATGTCACAAAGCCAAACTGAGATGGATCAGGTGTCTGAAGGTCCTATGTTTGTTTTTTTTTATCATTTCCACAATACTTCTTTTCATGGCTTTGCATGCAAGACAAGTCAGACTAATAGGTCTATAGTTTCCAGGATCGTCCACCCTAATGAAGAGGGATGACCACTACAGTTCATTCCCATTGCATGAAGCCTGTTTTGAGAATGTAACTAAACAGTAACTTCAGTGGCCCTGACAGGTCATATTTTAGATAATTCAGGAAGCATTCCAGGATGTTATGAAGGCCCACCGAGACCGTGTCCTTGTCCTTAGTGAGTGCAGCCAGTACAAGTTCCTTATTTACAAGTTGGAGGGGTTATGTTTGAAGGTATTTCTTGGGGGGAGCTGGGGGTGAGTGGAAGGTAAAGTTTGAACTGAAAGCATCAGCCAGCAGATTAGGTGTATTGCCAGCTCAGTGAATAAGACATCATTATTCATCAGTTCAGCACACTCCTGTGTGCTGTCTGAGGTTTCTAAAAACTACAAGAAAAACCTAGCCAAGCTAGAGTTTTCACTGTGTGATACCTTAAACTTCCAGTAATAGAGGTCCATGGGATATTTGCAAATGACCCATTACAGACATGACGTTTTTCAGCTATGTGCCTACTGAATGTCCATGACTGTTTCCCTTTTAAGTCTTTATGGACACATTCGCACCAATAAAGCTAAACCCCACTAGCTGTGGATGCGTCTATATCACATGATCAAATGATCACAATAACGAACGCTCTAAAGAGCGAAAATGCAGCACATCGAAACAATTATTGTGGGGGGCTGTGCCCCCCACACCCACCACTAAATATATATACCAACTCCAAGATCGCACTACAGTGAGGAAAGAGAAAATACTCTGTTCTTCACTGCATTGCGATCCCACAAAAAGCACTTCAGTGTGCTGCATTTTCGCTCTTCGTTATTGTGATCATTTGATCATGTAATGTAGACCTGCATGTTTTTGTCTTCTTACGACTTTGAAAGCACAACACAAGTGGACTGTTGGGCTGTACTTCAGAAACACAGACTTTTTTACTCTCTGGTTTGGATGTTAGTTGGGATATTTTGCAGACACCTTAATGGTCATGGACATCAGCTGGATTTAAAGAACTTACATTTCTGAAGTAGAGCCAAACAGTCCACTTATGCCATGCTGATGAGGTCATAAAAAGGCAGAAACATGCATGTCCACAGCTAGTGGGGTTTGGCTTTATTGGCCTGAATGTGTCCATAAAGACTTAAAAAGGTAAAAGTCATGGACATTCAAAAGCCATATAGCTGAAACACTTCATGTCCTTAATTTTGCATATATCTCATGGGCCTCTACAACTGGAGGTTTAATGTATCACACAGTGAAAACTGTAGCTTGGCCAGGTTTTTCTCGTCAATACCTGGATAAGCTCAGAGGACGTGCCGGAACGGCTTCCTCAAGGGACATTGCTGCAGTCGATGGATCTGCTGAGCACACCTCAACCCCTAGATCACCAGTTGACGGTGCGGCAGGCGAGGAAGGCCTAGGAAAGTTGGTCTTCTTGCGCAGAGGTTTGGATGTGGCCTCTGATGCAGGATCCATACTAAAGGCTAACTGCTTAAGGCGCTGGTTTCTCCAGGTAGAGGTTTAACGCGGCCAGACAGCTGCGCAAGGTCTGAGGCACAAACAATTGACAAACTGCGCAGGAGGAGTGATCGTGTTCCCGGCCTAGGCAAAAAAACACACCTATCGTTGGTGTCTTTATGGGGTATCTGGCACCCACATTGGCTTTTTCCCTGACATCAGCTAAAGGCTACAACAACCAAGCATTAGCAATAACAATCGGCAAAAAAATAAGAAAATTAGAAACCCAATGGGTTATTTATCTTTAAGATGTGACATCTGTGAAGAGGCAATTGTACAATGCAAATGTCATCTGCGGCTGAAGAGTTCTGAGGATTGTGCGCACAGATGTCACATTTAAGGCTCCTGGTTTATGGCCCTGTGCATGACATCACACCCACACTGCAACAGCCAAGCTGAAGCTTTTGTATAGCAGCCGATGTACGAGTCACCTGTGAGCAGAAAATCCAACATCTAGAATACTGCAACATAGGAAGAGAAGGACATCCATACCCGCTAGGGCTAAAACAGGGCAATAAGAATCATCTTGGTCTTATACCTCATGGCTTTTTGTATGAATTTTGTCAAAAGTATTGATGGAAAAGCATAGAGGAGACCTGAGAGCCAGTGTGGAGTACAGCATCTCTCAGCGACTGCCCCTGTGGAGGGATGAGGGCAACGTAACTGCTACATCTGTTTAAGTAGAAGGCAAAGAGGTCATAGGGCCTTCAGGAGCCAAGATATCTGCGGCCTCTAACTGAGAGGCCACTCATGAGGTAGTAAGATGCACCTGCTCAGACTGCAAATTAGTTAAACTCTACATCCCAGGAATGTGCATTGCTGCCAGAAAAAGATGGGGCAACATTTCCGATTGGCAGACTTGTATGATCTAACTGCAAAGAGGATATGAATGCATTTCACCTTGTTTGTTGATGTACCATACTACTAACTTATTGTCCGTCTGAAAGGAAATCACACCCTTGGGTAGGAAGTCCTGAAATGTCTGCAATGGTAGGACTGTTCTCATCTTCAAGACGCTGATGTGAGATTTGGCCTCCGCAGGTGATCACGTCCTTTGAACTGTCTTCCATTCAAAATACACCTCCACCCTCGAAGAGAAGAATCCATGGTTACTGTGGCCTGGAGAACAGGTGGGCAGAAAGGTTACCCTTATACCACTGACTGAGAAGTTATCCACCATCTTGTATGGTTTCTCCATACTTGAGTGAGATGGATTCTGGTGTGTAGAAGGTGAACTATGTCCACTGCAACACTCATCTGATATTTTGTAAATGGTACTAATGTAATGACAGAAGCCATCAGGCCTAACAAACAGAGAATTGGTCTTGCCTGTGGCAGCGATGCTGAACTACTTGAAAGGTTACCAGTCATAATGACCAGACTGTTGAGGTTGGCAATTTGCTGAAATGTTTCTATTTGACATTGAATGAATTCTGTGTTGTGTGAGGGATAAATTGCTCTGCATATGACTGACAATTATTCCTAACTGATCTGCAAGACTAAGTACAAAGGCTTGGTACTGTAAAAGCACATCTCTGGAGGTAACACTTAGAAGCCAATCATCTAGATATGGGAAGACTTGGATCCCTTTCAGTAACAGGTGAGCTGCCACCACTGCCATTATCTTGAACACCTGGGGGGGGGCTGTGGTGATACTGCTTTGAATTGGTAATGTCCAGCTCCCAACTGGGAATGGAGGAATCTCCTGGATAGTCATTAACTCTTGATGTGGGTAGTATGTGTCTTCAAGATCTACAGAGCACATTTAATAGTCCCTTCCTCAAGTATGGACTGTACCACCTTGAATTTCATCTGTCTGACAAACTGACTGAGGTAGCCGAGGTCCAATATTTGGCTGGAGGTTCCATATCTTCTTTGTAACTAAAAAAAACTGGAACAGACTGCAGATTCTAACTGGTCTGGGGGGGACCTATTGGATAACTCTACCAACGTTGATATTTCTACTACTGCAGATTACAAATGATTGAATGCAGTATCAGGAACCTTCAAACTTTTCTTTAGGGAATACAAAAAAAGTGTATGGTATAGATTCTGGTGATCATCATTAACAAGTAAAAGCAACCTCAGAGCTGATCCTAGCTAACTGTCACTCCAGACACAAGATATTCACAAGAGCAAGGTGAAGTCCAGTGATCAGAAATACTACGCAGGTAATAGTAAGTAGCAAACTTGTTTATTTAGAATACACAAAGCTTTCCCGCCAATGCCTTCCCTCAGTGTGTTACATAAAACTACTATTCACATACATTTAAACTAAAACCTTCATGACACAGCCCAATCGGAAAAGGACAACAATTAACTGAATATTCATATTTAAAATCAAATTGAATAACAGACTATAGACTTTAGAGTATAAATGGATAGTGAGACTGCAAGCAGACTCTCTACCTGGTACTAATACAGCAGAGCTTGAAACCTATACTAAAGAAAAGACAAATGCTGTTGAACTATTATAAATGATTGATATAGGCACTTTAATATACAACTATGTATATTTTTTATACTTCTTAGTTATGCAGTGCAAGAGTTAGTTTATGAAGGAAATAGTTCAAGTTTTAAAATGTGTTTATGTCTTTAATATAAATATGCAGTTAACTGTTGTCTTTTTCTGATTGGGCTGTGTCATGAAGGTTTTAGTTTAAAGATATGTGAATAGTAATTTCTTATGTAACACACTGAGGAAGGGCATTGGCCTGAAAGTTTTGTGTATTCTAAATAAACAAGCTTGCTACTTACTACCTGCCTAGCATTTCTGATCACTGGACTCTACCTTGCTCTTGTGATGATCATTAACACCCATGAAACAGAAGTTATGATTTGTCAGGCTTGAAGGTGTAAGTTTAAGCATCCACTAACTGCCTCCAAAGTGAAGCAGCTGGGTAACCCTTCAGTTGTGCTGGTAGGGTTTCCTACTGAAAGGGCCACAGAAAGCCTGGTTCTGCAGTCTGCTTCTGCCTCTTGGGTGACATCCATTCAGATTTCATCCTCTTTTGCCTTGAGGAGGTCCATCTCCAACAGTGTCGCAGTGAAAGCCACATTTTCTCAACTCCCTTTTGATTCCTAGAATCGAATCTTTGTTGCGAGGCAAAACTGAGTCCTATAGCAGACAGGGTCTTACAGTCTCATTCACTCCTGGTAAGCATTTCTTTTTCCTAGGGCCCAAACAGGATGAACCATTGAAAGTGGTATTAATAAAGAATGCCTTGAAGTTTTTCAAGAAGTCATAAAGCTGCATCCAGGCATGGCAATGTATGGTAATCCCTGTATCAGCTGCTCTTGATGTGCCATATTTACATGGTAATCCCTGTATCAGCTACTCTTGATGTGCCACATTTACATGGTAATCCCTATATCACCTGCTCTTGATGTGCCACATTTACATGGTAATCCCTGTATCAGCTGCTCTTGTTGTGCCATATTTACATGGCAACACTGGAATAAGACTGAAAGGCAGACATTTGGGTGTCCATTGCTTTTCTGGACGTCTGATGGTAAGTTACCCAAAAGACAACAGGATACCTCCTTGAGCAAATCAATCTGGAAACAAGCTAAATTAGCAAGGTAATTCAGCACTCAAAGTGCAAGTCCATTTCCCTAGTTTGTCCAATGCTCTGGACTCTCTGTTAGAAGGATGGCCAGATGACCTTTCCTCAGATATTTCTTTGTGGCTGCTTCTACCACCATGCCATCTTGTGGCTGCTTCTACCACCATGCCATCTACTGGAGGGCCACTAGAACAGTATTTCCTGTCCTTTGGAGCCATAAGGATTCTATCTGGCTTCTCTGGGTTTGGCTCTGTAATATCAGGGTCCTTCCAAGCCCTCTGTGCTACGAGTTCTATCAAAGCATCCGAGGGGGTAGGGACCTCCCAGGATGCAGATGAGTCAGAACCAAAGGCTTCAAGGAACACAAACTCAAAGGGGAAGTTTCATTGGACAAGGATGGGAAAGGTACACTCACTAATCCACTTAAAGGCAAAAACTAGCACTATCAGCTAACAATACTAGAAAGTTCTATAAGCAAAAATACTCAGAAACAGTCTTAACAATTAAAATGCTATCTAAACACTGACCTAATACTACAATACAAACTACGTTACCCTAAATACAAGATGCTAAAGGGAGAAGTCAAGAGAGAAAAACTGTCATTCACTTATTGTGATGTCAAGAACAGCTCTCAAAAATACATCTGGATAAAATAGGGGGCAAATGAGATCAGAGGTAAATTCGACAGGAGAAGGGTAGGTAGGAAAGGAGTCAGTCTCTCTGAGCCAAGGGTCTGGTAGAAGGTGCCAAGGTCATATCCAATCTGATCTAACAACCCAAAAGTTGAATCTGATAAAAACAGACAACACCAGATCTTACATTTATAAATGCCTGGTGAATTGAAAATGGGCTTTAATTAAAACAGTACAAAAATGAAACATCATTGCATTTGGCAGGTAAATCATCTCCCCCCACATATAGTTCCAACAATTATCCACTTCAAAATGAAAACTTACAAGACCTGGGAGCCTAGGTTGATAGTTTCCTCTCCTTTGATCAATGTGTATCAACAGTTGTCAGGAAATCCTTCTAATCAGCGTAGCAGATCACCAAGGGAATATAGTCCAGATCAAAAAGGTTATTGTTTTCTGGTATTCAGCACTGATCAGACCAATTAGTGTGTGCAATGTCCACTTTGGGTTGTACCTCATCTGGCAAACAGATGGAAGGACCCCAGAGGCACCTAAACAAGGAGGATCACAGGCTTAAAATTAGGGTAAAGGGCAGATTTTATTTGCTTCATCTTAATGTGCTCACCCAATGAGCAACAGTAACTTCACCTCTGTGACAGCTCGGGCAGATTTTATTTGCTTCATCTTAATGTGCTCACCCAATGAGCAACAGTAACTTCACCTCTGTGACAGCTCAGTCTTCTCAACTACTACCTACATTTATATTTTTTGCCTTGTACGTTTATATATCTTTCTTGGTATGCAGTTTTTTTTTTTTAATACAACCATGCATTTTTATGTGCCATCACTTATTTTTGTGCCTTGTGGGTTGCGACTGAAAGGAGTTCTTAGGAATCAGTCCACTTTCCAGTTAAACAGACACGTACATAAAGTGCGGCTGTGGCTAAGGTAAAAAGTACAGTTTTGTACCTACCATAAATGTAGATGTCCGATAGACATGCAACTGCAGTCATAACATGTGGGTTGTCCTGCCTCAGGCAGCCCTCGGTCGGCCGGATTCCAAAGTCTGGGTCCGACGTCGGCTGATGTCGCATTTCTCTCCGACGTCAGAGCGGCTGGAGTACATAAGCATCAGCCGACGCCATCTTCTTCAGTGTTTCTTGCCCCAGATGCCAGGTGCCCTCCAAGGAAGGCTGTAATCAAATTGGAAGACAAAAACAGGATTCCAGAACAATAAATGATCAATAAAAAACAAATACACCATAACAGATATCCCCAGCTTAGAGAAACAGGGATAGAAGGGGGTCCTAGGCATAGAGGGGTATGGAGGGAGGGAAAATCCGACTGCAGTTGCATGTCTATCGGACATCTACATTTATGGTAGGTACAAAACTGTACTATGTCCTTCAAGAATGCAACTGCAGTCATAACATGTGGGTAGAATACCATAGCTTAGCTGGGGGAGGAGGTATGCTCTAGGAAAAAGATGGTGTGGCAATCAAACCCTGCAGGACTGCCAAAGCAAAGCCTGCTCTGGATCTGGAGTATAGAGGGAGGTTGTAGTGTTTGGAGAATGTATGCACGGAGCTCCATGTAGCAGCTTCTAGAATGTCCTTAGTAGGCACCCCTCTTAAGAATGCTGTAGAGGTGGCTGTAGCTCTTGTGGAATGTGGTCTGACATTGGTTGGAACAGTCTTTCCATGAAAGGAATAACAAAATCTGATGCAATGTCCAATCCATTTTGAAATTGTCTGTTTTGAGATTGCTTTTCCTTGGACTGCAGGGGCGTAAGCTACAAAAAGTTGTTCAGACTTCCTACTGGCCTTGGTTCTGTCCAGGTAGTATCGAAGTTGTCTGTGAATGTCCAAGGTATGTAACAGTCTTTCCCCCTTATTCTCAGGATTGGGGAAGAAAGCAGGCAAATGAATAGCTTGATTCAAAGAAACCCTAGATACCACCTTTGGCATAAAAGTAGGGTTGGTCCTTAATGAAACCCTGTCTCTGTGAAAAATTATGAACGGTGGTATTGCCATTAGGGCCTGTAGCTCCGAAACCCTTCTTGCTGAGGTAATTGCCAACAGGAAAGCTGTCTTCCATGAGAGAAATTGCAAGTCAACTGAAGCTGCTGGCTCAAAAGGAGGTAGAGTCAGTTTTTCTAGGACAAAATTGAGGTCCCAGGCTGGCACTGGGGCCTTTCTTGGTGGCTTGATGTTCTTGATTCCCCTGAGGAATTGCCTTAGCAAAGGGTGTGAAAAGACCGGAGGATCAGTGTTATATCTAGCTGAAATAGCTGATGCATGTATCTTTATGGAAGAATATGAAAGGCCGTTCTTTAGCATATCCGCCAAATATTCCAAGATGAGTGGGATGTTCAGCAATGAGGCATCATGCCCCTTGCTGGTATTCCAATTGCTGAATCTCTTCCATTTTGCTAAGTAAACCTTTCTGGTGGATGGTCTTCGAGCCTCGGTTAGTATCCGCTGTACTTCCTTGGAGAGAGATAGGTTGAGGTTATTTATGGGATCTCCCATGCTGTTAGCTGCAGTGTCTGAAGGTTTGGATGCACTGTGTTGAGATTGTGTTGAGTCAAAAGTAGAGGCCATTGGGGAAGGGCCCACCTCCTGGTGTGACATATGCTCCTTAGTAGTGGGTACCAGTGTTGTCTTGGACAGTCCGGAGCTATTATGATTCCCTTGGGTCTCTCTGCTTTGATCTTTAGTAGTACTGAGGTCATCAGTGGCAGAGGTGGGAATGCATAGATTGTTAGGAAATTCCAGTTGAATGAGAGAGCATCTACTTTCCAAGCTTTTGGATGGTATGTCCTTGTGCAGAATTTTTGTAGATGATGGTTGAGGTGAGAGGCAAATAGGTCTATTTCTGACCTGCCCCATGTCGAAGTGAGTTGTGTGAAGATCTTCGGGTGTAACCTCCACTCATGTGGATCTGTGAAATTCCTGCTTAGGCTGTCCGCCAGCACATTGTCTTTGCCTGGAACAAACTGGGATTGTAAGTGGATGTTTAGGCTCAGTGATTTCTCCCAAAGATGCATTGTTAGTCTGCAAAGGGGGTAAGAGTGGGTGCCCCCTTGCTTGTTTATATACCACATCACAGTGGTGTTGTCTGTCCGTATCAGTAAATGGCCTTGTTGAAGTTGTTGTTGAAAGGCCTCGATGGCATGCATTACTGCCAGCATTTCTTTTTGATTTATATGCAGATGTGGTTCCTTCTGAGACCATTGTCCTTGTATACACCTGCCTTCCATGTGCGCCCTCCATCCAAGGTCCGAGGCGTCTGTGGTCATGGTCTGTGTTATCTGTGGTTTTTTGAATGACATACCTGTGTTGGCCTGGCTCACCGAGGCCCACCATAGGAATTCCTTTTGTAGGCATGGAATGAGCGGTATGGTTGCCTCCAAATGGTTGCTGTGCTGAGACCAAATGCTTTTTAGGTACCATTGAAGCTTTCTCATGTGTAGTCTTGCTAATGGAACCAGGAGAATGCAGGATGCCATGTAACCCAGGGCCTGTAGGAATCTCCTTGCAGTCATCTGGGTGAGTTTTGCTAAACCTTTGAAGTAATGAGTTAGCTTCTCTTGCTTGTCTTCTGTCAGGTAAGCCATTTGAGAGGCTGTGTCTAATTTGGCTCCTAAGAAGATTATTTGCTGGGATAGCTGCAGTTTTGACTTTTGAAAGTTGACTGTGTATCCCAGAGCTTGAAGTAATCGTATGACATAGTCCAAGTTTTTTGTCAACATCAATTTGTCGTCCGCTTGTATGAGGCAGTCGTCCAGGTACGGGTAAATTTGTATCCCTTGAAGCCTGCAATGAGCAATTACTGAAGCCAGGCATTTTGTGAATACTCTGGGCGCAGTAGATAAGCCAAATGGCAATGCTGAGAATTGATAATGCTCTGGCCCTGCAAAAAATCTGAGGTATCTTCTGCAGCTGTGTCTGATAGGGACATGCAGGTATGCCTCCTTGAGGTCCAGAGTAATCAGCCAAGACCCCTTGCCCAGCATGGGAAGGAGTTGCTGTAGAATCAGCATTTTGAACTTTGGGACTATGAGAAAAGTGTTTAATGCAGACAAATCCAGTATTGGTCTCCATTGAGTTTCTTTTCTTGGAACAAGGAACAGTCTTGAGTAAAACCCCTGGCCTTGTTCTTGTTGTGGAACTCTTTCTATTGCTTTCATTCGAGTCAGCAGAGAGATTTGCTTGATAGCCTCTGCCCTCTGGGTTTGTGGTAGGTTTGGCATGCCTTGTTTTCTTGGTAAGGTATGAAAATGGAACCTGTAGCCTCGGTCTATAATGTCCAAAATCCATTTGTCCTTTGTCAGTCTGTGCCAATTTTCTGCAAACAGAGATAATTTCCCACCCAAGGGAGCTTCTATTTGTTCCCTGGTAGGCGGAAGTAGAGGAAAGTCATTGAGATTGTGGCTGTGGGGCAGGAGAAACCCCTGCGTCACTTCTTTGGTTTCCTGACTGCCACTGTCGTCCCCTGTAAGGACCTCTGTATTGGCCTCTTCCTCGGCCACGTCTGTTTTTACCCCTTTGAAACTTTTCTGGATTAGGAAAGGACCAGTTTTTTGAAGGCCAATTCCTACTGAATCTGGGGGGTTGAACCTGGAGGAAATCTTTCACCGTCTGAACTGATTTTGCTTTTTCCTCGATGGTCTTTAACACATCCTTAGCATTAGCACCAAAAAGCTTGTTCTTTTCCAAAGGTGCATCCAGAAGTTTTGCCTTTACATGATCTGGTAGGGGTTAATCTTTTAACCATGCATGTCTACGAATGACTGCCCCTGTCATAGCTGCCCTACATGAAGCTTCCAGTGCATCATATCCACACTGCAGGAAGTGATTGCTTACTTGCTGAGTATTATGTACTGCTTCCTGCAAAGCCTTCCTGTCTAAAGGATCAGGAGTGGCCAATGTTTTTTGTAAATCTTCTAACAGGAAATCCTGATATTGTAACATATGAAAAAGGCAATTCAAGGCTCTCATGGATAAGGTAGTGGATGTGTAAACCTTTTTGCCCCATCTCTCTAATGACCTAGCTTCCCTGTTGGAGGGCAATGGATTTTTAGAGGTAGAAGCTGAAACTCCTTTAGGCCCCTGAGAAATAGTTTCCAAATCAGCAGTATGGGCCCTGAATAAATGGGAATGAGTTTCTGGGACCCTGTAATACCTGTCTGGCTTGGCTGGAGCAGGAGGAAGAGAGTCAGGGGTAACACTAGAGTCAGCATATAAATCATCCAAAACATCAAGAACAGGAGGAATAGCTAAGGGCCTGTGCTGGGGCTTCTTAAGGAAAGTCCGAAGGCGTTTTCTGGAATCAGAATATTCCTGGCCTTGCCACTTGAAATGTTCCCTCATGGTATGCAGAACTTCCCCAAAGGAAATATCCTCAGGCGGGGAGGCCGAGGGGATGGAATCCTCTGCATCCGAGTCCTCATAGATCTGGAAGAGCTCTTCCTGGCTATCAGAGTGAACAGAGCCCTCGGTGTCTTCATCTGACGGAATAGGGTCAGAGGGTTCTACCCGGGGCCTTTTATCAGCAGGAGGTTGGGATCCTCTCTCAGGATGGGCCTGTGAACCTCTAATCATAGAAATTAAATCAGCAGCCATAGACATAATTTGTGTCTCTGGAGTAGGCTGAGGAAATGTTTTAGTAGTAAGATGCTTTGATTTGCTGGCTGCCTTAGCCCTGGTGTAGGCCTTAATAGACATGGCCATAGGAGGCCTGGCAGCTCCACGTGCAGGAGTGACCTAGTCTACAGCAATGGTCTCGGGCATTTCCTCGGTTTCGGTATCCAGAGGAAAATCAATAACTGGCGGAGTGATATCTGGAATCGGAGTAGTCGGTAATGCGGTGACTTCGGTTCGGAGCAGTGGAGAGACCGTCTCAGAGGGAACCGGAGCACCCGCGGTAGGTTTTGGCGTGGAGTCGGTGGTAGACGCGGGCCGAGGATGTCGGTCCCGGTCTTTTCGTTTCTTAGGAGTTTGTGATGTCGGAAGATCCGACGGCGTTGTGTAAGCGAATTTATCGCCGAAAAAATCTTCTGCGAACTCTGCCCAGCGCCTGAGTGCGCTTGTTGAAGCGAGCACAGGCTACACAGGCCGAGACGTCGTGGTCTGGGCCCAGGCAAGGAAGACAGTAAGAGTGGAAATCCTTATGAGGTATTTGTTTACCACAAGAAAGACAATTGTTAACTTTTTCAGTAATTTCTGACATCGGCTGAGGCAAGAAAAGGTCCCCAGTGGGGTACTTAGCTTTTTTGATGACTTCGGAATCGAAGAATACAGGAGCTGACCGACCGGCACTTGCGAACTGCTTCTGCTTCGGGCACCGCGCGGCAAGAAAGACTGAAGAAGATGGCGTCGGCTGATGCTTATGTACTCCAGCCACTCTGATGTCGGAGAGAAATGCGACATCAGCCGACGTCGGACCCAGACTTTGGAATCCGGCCGACCGAGGGCTGCCTGAGGCAGGACAACCCACATGTTATGACTGCAGTCGCATTCTTGAAGAACATCACAGATTATGAGACTTATTTTTAAGAAGCTTTTCACAAACCGCTGCACAAAGAATAGTATCAGAACTTTTACTGAACTGCATTCAGTAATCTAAAAAGCTGATAATATAATGTACATTAAAAAAAAAAAAAAAGTATACTACAGAAATACAGGCTGACAGAAAAAACTTTTAGGGAAATGTATCTTTTAGGACAGCCAAGAATTTATCTGTTCTCACACTGCAAACCCAGTTACAAGAACTGGTTTTCCTCTCCCAGCAACGCTGAGAGCATTCACTCAATCTCTCTCCAGGGTCAGTGAATTACAGCCCAGAAGGTTAATCACGGACCATGGCAGAAATGCATACTACCCTAGATTCTGCAGCTTGGCACTGACAAGACTATGGGAGTATATGAAACACAGACTGGAAATGTTTAAGACTATGGACATTGTTGAGATTTTGTGGTTAATGTGCCTTTTCAATGTTGTGTGCAAATTGAGTAACTACCTCTGGACTGGCAAACTGAGGTGCTGGTCCCTTTTCTCAAAAAAGGGGACAAAGATTTGAAGGGTCAGTGCCAATTACAAAGGGATCACACTGGAAAAAAAAAACTTTTGCCAAGGTGCAGGAAAGAAAATTCCATCAGACAGTCAAGCCTCTACAGCAAAAACACTTTCATCCTAGCTGTAGAAGAGAGCATCAATGTGTTGTCCTTGCACAGATATTTGTTCATGGGTAGTTCCTAGGCTTGCAATCCACAAGGCCACTAAGACGCCTAGTCCAAATTCCCTTTTGCCCCCCCAAGAATTGTCTGGTTAAGTGACTTGCTCAGGGTCACAAAGTAGGCAAATGAGGGCTGAGGGAATCAATCCCTGTACCACAGAAACTAAAGCTCACAGTCTTATACCTCTGAGCCAAGTGCCAGTAAGGTCACAATAGTTTGCCAATCCTTTCTTACGTGTGTTCTGTTGACATAGAAAAAGATGTAGGATTGGTGTAGTTGAGAATGTCTTGCAGGTGCTGCAACAACACTTCAGGGTTCCACTGCCATGACTACAAGCCATTTAACAATTGTATACAAACAATGAGCTGTTATCTGTATTACTGGCATTAAACTAAATACAAAAGATTGAACACACCCAAAAAAAATAAATAAATAAACAAAACAACTATAAAACAAAAATATCCAGGCTGCAATCCAAAAAAAAGGGTTGATTATCTATAGTACAAGTTTATTAAGCGCTTTCGGCTATGCACAGCGTAGCCTTCCATCAGAATACATTGCAAAACACATACTGCTTCATTAAATAGAATTCATTGACCAATCACAAAGATAAAACAATTAATTAATAAATCAACTCCCACTACACTGCCCATTGACTCAAAAACATATTGTAGGTTTGTATTCCACACATAAACAATAATCTATTTCACACAAAAACAATAACCAATTCATCACTGAAAACATGTTCTATTTAAAAAACACTCAAAATACGTCACTAATAAGAAGAATATTATTATTTCCTGTTTATTCTTTCCTGCAAAACTGGGACAATGGAAATACTTTCATTTAGACCTGGGAGAAGCATTGCTGCTGTTCTAAATTGCCATTGTGTTTCTTTTTTCTTTAGTGTATTTTTCCAGTCTCCCCCTCTTGGATTTAATTTCACCTGTCCCACAATTCCAAATGAAAATTTTGTAAAAGATGCACATGATAAAATGTGTTTGTATAATGCACTTGTTGTTTTTTGTTTTTAATGTCATTAATATGCTCTTACATCCTACTTTTAAGTGCCCACTCTGTTTTTCCTAAATAGAATGTTGTGCATGAGTTGAAAGGTGAACAGTAGGGGTACTAGACCATGTGGAATGTGTAGACAATGTTGTTATATTCATAAAGAGCAATCTGTGGTTCTACACAATAGGCTGAAAAGTAAGGTAATATTCGTAAATGGGAATTGTTTGACTAAAGGTGTTGTGTATATAGCTCTGTGAATTAAGAAAGGCCTTTTGCATGAGTGTATGTAAGGCACCCTAGAGAGACAATCCTGTGTGATGGAGTCAGGGAGAAATTTTTCAACGTTTATCTGAAATTCAAGAAATCTTTGTTAAAGAATCTGCACAGATAAGCAAGTCTTCTAAACAAGGAAAAATGCAGATACCAATGGCCCACCGCTGAGGCTAGACACTTCGTACACGCTCTTGGTGCAGCTGAAAGCCCAAAAAGTAATGTAGATAACTGACAGTGTGACCCAGATACACAAAATCTTGAGAGATCCATGAGTGCACCTTCCTTGGGACCACAAACATTCTGCGATAAAAGCATGTTCTCATGTTACAGTCAAGGGTCACAGAACAAACCCCTGCAGATAACCTATGCTGAGGCACTTGGGGAAACCACTCTGATTGGGAGGATGGGGAGAGATCTCCCTGAAAGGAGAGTGATATACTATCCACTGCCAACAGTAACCCTCCTGGATAACCTTCAAAACCCATTTCTCCTAAACTATCATACGCCAAGCCAGGGCACTGAGGGTCACAGACTGAGAAAGTGGACAGGTAATAGGAAGAGGGAAAGTGACCAGGTCTCTGGTACATTCAGAGGCTGTGTTTGGTCCTTTTATGGGAAATGGCCTTATATTTAGTGTTTGCAATTAGTACTCCTGACAGTTGTTCTTAGGAACTTGCTTGGCTGGGCTCTTTGCTGGTTTTGCCTTTTGAAAGAGGTACAGGGCTTGGAAGAGAACGGAAAAATACTCCCTACATGAAAGTTACTTCTATTGTCCCTTTGTTTGTGGACCTGTGTATCAGCAGGCCCAAATAAAACTTTTGAACAAGATCTCAAAATTTCTAACTTCAACTCATCTGAAAAGTTCTGGTTACATACCCAAACAAATATTCTCAAAACAGTGGCTGAAGCAGAATCCCAGGAAAAACAGCACAATCATACACAGTTTTAATGCATATTTAGAGATTTGAGACACGTTAGACAATCTGATTTACACAATACCTACTCTCGGGGCTTGGGGAAGCAGAAAAATAAAATATTCCAAAATAGTGGCACATTTCAAAATAAACTTCCACATATCACCTTGGCAGTAAAGGATTTTGAAGGCACCAATATGACACTGCTCAAAAGAAAGTACAGTTTTGTACCTACCATAAATGTAGATGTTCGAGTGCTAATACAGCTGCAGTCATAACTGATGGGTTCTCCTGCCGTCAGGTGGGTCCTCGGTCGGCCGAATTCCAAAGTCTAGGTCCGGCATCGGTTGTCGTCGCTTCTTCCCTGACATCAGTGCGACAGGGGTATAAAGGAACCAGCCGACGCCATTTTCTTCAGTTTTTCTTGCCCCAGATGTCAGGTGCCCCCAGAAGGAAGGCAATACATAAATTTGTGTAATAATGCAGTGCAATATAATCAAAATACAGTAGTTGCAAGCAAATACATCATAAATGAATACCCCTATCAGGTTGTATGAGGATGTGCTAGCCTATAGGCCTGTCCCAAGAGGGGAAGGAGGGAGGGAAACCTGGACTGCAGCTGTATTAGCACTCTAACATCTACATTTATGGTAGGTACAAAACTGTACTATGTTCATCGTGCATACAGCTGCAGTCATAACAGATGGGTAGAATCCCAAAGCTAAGAAAGGGGTAGGTGGAACTAGGAGGAACCAAAATTCCCTGCAAGACTGCAGTGGCAAAGCCTGCTCTAGAGTTGGAGTATAATGGTAGTTGTAGTGTTTGGAGAAGGTATGCACAGAACTCCAAGTGGCTGCTTCCAAAATATCCTTGGTAGGAACTCCTCTGAGGAAGGCTGCAGAGGTGGCTGTGGCCCTGGTGGAATGAGTTCTAATGCCTGTAGGTACAGTTTTTCCATGAAAGGAATAGCAAAAGTGTATGCAGTGGGCTATCCATTTTGAGATTGTCTGTTTGGAAATTGGCTTTCCTTGAGCTCCTACCACGTAGGCCACAAACAGCTGTTCTGATTTTCCAAAAGGCTTTGTTCTGTCCAAATAATAACGCAGTTGTCTGTGGATGTCCAAGGAATGTAGTAATCTCTCCCCTTTGTTTTGAGGATTAGGATAAAAAGTAGGTAAATGTATGGCCTGATTTAAAGCTACCCTGGATACCACTTTAGGCATAAAAGACGGGTTGGTTCGTAAGGAAACTCTGTCCTGATGGAAGACGATAAAAGGCTGGACAGCCATGAGAGCCTGTAGTTCTGAAACTCTACGAGCTGAGGGGATAGCCAGAAGGAAAGCTGTTTTCCAGGACAAATATTGCAAATCTGATGAGGCAGGTGGCTCAAAAGGAGGCAAGGTCAGTTTTTCTAGAATGAAGATCCCAAGCAGGTATTGGCTGTTTCCTTGGAGATCTTAAATTCTTAGCTCCTCTGAGGAACGGTCTTAAGAGAGGGTGAGAGAATAAAGGTGGATCAGTGTTGCATTCTGCAGAAATGGCGGAGGCATGGATTTTGATGGAGGAGAAAGAAAGTCCACTGCTTAGCAGTTCAGCCCAGTATTGTAGTATTTGAGGTAAATTCAGTTTTCCAGGGTCCTGGCCCTTTTTCTCATTCCAGACACAAAAACGTTTCCATTATGCGGAGTAAGCTTTTCTAGTTGATGGCCTTCTGGCCTCCAAAATGACATCCTGCACCTCCTTTGAGAGTAGGGCCTGCTGTGATGCTAAGGAATCTTCCATGCAGTTAGACTGAGTGTATTTAGCTGACTGTGAAGAGTTTTGAAGCTGTGCTGAGTCAGAAGAAGAGGCATTAGAGGGCAGGGTCCATGGTGGGGAATGCGTCAGGCTCCTCAGGAGTGGGTACCAGTGTTGCCTTGGCCAGTCCGGAGCAATGAGGATTATCTTTGGTCTGTCTGCTCTGATCTTCAATAGAACTTTGGGCAGCAGAGGAAGAGGTTGGAAGGCATAAACTGTCATTGATGTCCAACTGAAAGAGAGAGCGTCCATTCTCCAGGCCTTTGGATGGAAGATCCTTGAGCAGAATTTTGTCAATTGAGGATTTTTGTGGGAGGCAAAGAGATCTATGTCCGGCCTTCCCCATTCTTGGATTATTTCTGTAAAAACTTTTGCATGCAACTTCCATTCATGTGGGTCTGTCATATTTCTGCTTAGGTTGTCTGCCAGCGTGTTTTCCTTGCCTGGCAAGTACTGTGCTTGTAGTTCCATTTGTAAGTCCATGGCCATGTTCCAAAGTGACATGGCCAGTCTGCATAGGGGGTAAGAATGTGTTCCTCCCTGCTTGTTTATGTACCACATAACTGTGGTGTTGTCCGTTCTTATCAATAGTTGACCTGGTTGTAGAAGGTCCTTGAAAGCTATAATAGCATTTATTACTGCTAGCATTTCTTTTTGATTGATGTGAAGGTGCTTTTCTTTTTGGGACCACTTGCCCTGAATGCACCGATCTGTCATGTGCGCCCCCCAGGGGTAGTCAGAGGCATCTGTTGTGATGACTTGATTTGCTTGAGGCTTGCTGAATGGAAGACCTGTGTTTGTTTGACATGCTTGAGCCCACCACAGAAATTCCTTTTGCAGACATGGAATTAGTGGTATTATTGTTTCCAAACTGTGGCTGTGTTGAGACCATATGTTTTTCAGGTACCATTGTAGTTTCCTCATATGCAGTTTTGCACATGGGATTAGTAAGATGCAAGATGCCATGAATCCCAAAGCCTGCAGGATTTTCCTTGCAGTCAGCCTGGTGCAATTTGCTAGTGTTATGAAGTATTGAATTAGTTGCCCCTGCTTCTCTGGCGTGAGGTAGGCCATCTGGGTGTTTGTGTCCAAATTGGCACCCAGGAAAATTATCTTCCGAGAGGGTATTAGCCTTGATTTCTTTTTGTTGACTGTGTATCCCAGAGAATTCAATAACATTATTACATAAGCCAGATGTTTCAGAAGAATGTGCTTGCTGTCCGCTTGGATCAGGCAGTCGTCCAAATAGGGATATATTTGTATCCCTTGAATCTGCAGTAGGCAATTAGTGATGCCAGGTATTTCGTGAATACTCTGGGCACAGTAGATAAGCCAAAGGGCAATGCAGAGAATTGATAATGGGTTGAACCTGCAAGAAATCTGAGGTACCTTCTGCAATTTTGTCTGATTGGGACATGCAGCATAAGCCAAAGGGCAATGCAGAGAATTGATAATGGGTTGAACCTGCAAGAAATCTGAGGTACCTTCTGCAATTTTGTCTGATTGGGACATGCAGGTATGCCTCCTTGAGGTCCAATGTTACCAGCCAAGACTCCTTGCCCAGCATGGGAAGAAGTTGCTGTAGAGTGAGCATCTTGAATTTTGGTATGAGTAGAAATGTGTTTAGGATGGATAGATCCAAAATAGGTCTCCAATCTTTTCCCTTCCTTGGCACCAGAAATAGCCTGGAATAAAAGCCTTGACCTTGTTCGTGCGTAGGTACCTCTTGAATAGCTTTCATGTTTATGAGATCTGTAATTTGCCTTTGTGCCTCTGCCCTTTGATTGTGTGGCAGGTTTGGCATGCCTCTCATTTTTGGAAGGGTGTGAAAATGGAATTTGTAGCCTCTGTTTATAATGTCCAGGATCCATTTGTCCTTTGTGACAATTTGCCAATTTTTTGAAAATAATGCCAGCTTTCCTCCTAAGGGGGCTGCCATTTGCGACCTGGTTGGCATGCAAAGGGGAAAGTCATTGGGTTTGCTTTCTGAAAGATTGCGAGTTGTCTTCACCACCTTTTTGTGTAGGAGCTTGCCATAGTCTGCCTCTATACGATCCTTAGGATTGTCCTCTGCCCCTCGGGCGCCTGTATCTGCCTCTTTGGGGTCTGTCTGTAGCAGGAAAGGACCAGTTTTTGGAAGGCCAATTTCTACTAAACCGTGGGGGTTGAACCTGTAGACATTCTTTCACAGTTTGCATTGATTTAGCCTTTTCCTCCATTTTCCTTAATACCTCCTCAGCATTTGCACCAAATAGTACATCCTTTTGAAGAGGGGCATCTAGTAATTTAGCTTTGATATGATCAGGCAAGGCTTGTTCCTTGAGCCAGGCATGCCTACGTATGACTGATCCTGTAACAGCAGCTCTACAGGAGGCCTCTAGAGCATCAAAACCACATTGTAAGGTATGCTTACCCACTTGTTCTGTACTATGCATCAAATCCTGCAACTCCTTCAAGTCTGGTTGTTCAGTTTGTGACATTTTACTTTTCAATTGTGATAACAAAAACTGTTGGTATTTTAGCATATGAAACTGACAGTTTAAGGCCCTCATGGATAAGGTAGCAGAGGTATATACCTTTTTCCCCCCACCTTTCTAAGGATCTGGAATCTCTCTCGGAAGGCAATGGATTTTTAGCAATGGAGGCCTCAAATCCCTTGGGGCCCTGTGAGATGGTTTCTGGGTCAGCAGCATGGCTTTTGTATAGAAATTGGTGAGAGTCAGGGACCCTGTAGTACCTGTCTGGCTTAACTGGAGCTGGAGGTAGAGAGTCCGGGTTAAGGCAGGCCTCTGAGTAAACATCATCTAGGATGTCCAAGACAGGAGGTATAGCCAGAGGCCTGTGCTGAGGAAGCAAGAGAAATTCCCTGAGCCTTTTCTTGGAATCTGAATAATCCTGGCCTTCCCAGTGGAAGTGTTACCTTAAGGTATGCAAAGTTTCCCCAAATGAGTAATCCTCAGGGGGGATACAGAAGGGATGGACTCCTCCGCATCAGAGTCTTCAAAAGGGGAGTAAGAATGTTCCTGATCATCAGAGTGCTCTGAAATAATGGAGCCCTGATCAGAGGAGGGGGAATCTTCCTCCACTCTAGGCCTTTTGTCCGGAGGGGGCTGAGAACCTCTGATAAGAGTAATTAAATCCTCAGCCATTTTAAGCATCTGTTTCTTAGGCATGGGGCCTGGAGATGGGCCCTGTGTAGCTGGTCTCAGAGTGCATGGTTGCTTTAGACTTTGTGAAAGCCTTGATCGAGAAAGAAGAGGAAGGGGTCTGAAGACACCTTGAGTGGAGGTGGACCTGTTCACATTCTGAGTTTCAACGCCAAGAGTGGCTTCGGTATCTGTAGTCGGGGTGTGGGCCGAGAAGCCTGTGACCTCGGGCACAGGAGACACCGTCAAAGACAGGTCGTTGGTAGTCAGGGGCTGTGCAGTCGCCTCGCTGAGAACCGGACCACGTGTAGTCGGCTTTGGCGTGGTGTCTGTAGAGGCCGCAGACCTCATGTGTCGGTCCTTGTCTTTGCGTTTTTTAGACAAAACCGGAGTCTGAGTATCCGAAGACACAGTATAGTTAAATGCTTTCCCAAAATAATGCTGGGCGAACTCCACCCGACGCTTAATAGTGCTTTTGTTGAATGTAGCACAAAAGCGACAGACCGAGACGTCGTGGTCTGGGCCTAAACAAGGTATACAGAGGGAATGGAAATCCTTATGCGGTATTTGCTTCCCACAAGAAATACAATTATTAACTTTGCCTGACATCGGTCTGAGGCAAGAAAAGGTTCTAACGGGTGCCAGGCTTTAAGAAGACTTTGGTTTCCAAATTTTCGTAATCTCAGGAGCTGGCCGACCGGCACTTGCGAACTGCTTCTGCTTCGGGCACCGCGCGGCAAGAAAGGCTGAAGAAAATGGCGTTGGCTGGTTCCGTTATATCCCTGTCGCACTGACGTCAGGGAAGAAGCGACGACAACCGATGCCGGACATAGACTTTGGAATTCGGCCGACCGAGGACCTGCCGGACGGCAGGAGAACCCATCTGTTATGGCTGCAGCTGTATGCACGATGAACATCCTAAATGAGTGGATGGGGCACCGTAAATTCATATTGGGGATAGCGCCTACAACCCTCCTGGACATGGGCAATCATTACTAAATACAATCCTGGATACTGACTAGAGAGTTATCTATGGTATTAAATTTGGATGAAAACAGTTAGCTTGAAATCATCTCCGGGTCGATAGACTAGTATCCTCCTATTATCCCTTTGACCCTGTCTACCCAGCCACTTGCCCTCCTAAACCCCAGGAATGGGGTTGGAGGTATAAAGGAGATTTTTCTCTGCTGCAGCCATAGGTGTAATGGCAGTTGGGTCAGCTCCAAGATAAGAGGAGAGATCGTTATTAGCCCAAGAACCTCTATACATTTTTTTTTGCTTTGTAAGGAACTGATGAAATAATCAGGAGCACTACAGGTAGCTTTTAAGGTATCCTCCCGTGTTAGCAAAACAAGATGAGTGGATGCAGTAAGAAAAACTTCTTGATCCAGAAAATCAGATTTCCCCAACTAAAGGAGAAAGAACATCTTTCTGTTACCAGGAAGCTTGCCTTTGGAAACTGTCTCAAACTGAGAAAGCCTCCTTTTGCACAACTTCGAGCTCACTGTCTGAAGACTGGGAGTCCTGGGCTAAAGAACACTTGGATGACCAGACACTATGTCAGCATCAGAGTCAAAAGAACAGGTGTCCTCTTCCTTACAAGAAGGACTACACGTATCAAGGGAACAAACATGGTACCCAAAATGGATTGACTGCAAAAAAATTTGGGGCCAAGTTAATATTTATTACACACCAAAACCATCACTTTCATTTTCTATGTGATTAACTGTCTGCTTCTTTTCTCCTAGATACATACCTCATGACACAGTAGCTAAGGGACAGCATATCATCCTTAGCAAGAGGTCTCTTTCTCTGGGCAAATTAAAAAGATCCTCCCAACGCATCTCCCATACCGAAAATGAAGGACTCTCCCATGCCCTAAATGGGTACTGGAACAGCCACAAAGGACCTGTCTGACCCCTGATCCATAGTGACTGCCAAGAATACATAATAGGAAACCAGAGAAGACAGATAAGTGGTCTGAGGAATCATTAGTAGCCACTGCAGAGTCCTCCATGGTCAGCTGAGGCATTGGAAGAAGACAAGTAGTCATGCTTTCTTCTTCCTTAAATATACTTGGAGATAGAGCAGCAGGACTAGCATAAGCTATTCCTGTAAGAGTCTGAAGGAAAGTTGTCACTAGTATGTACAAATGGCACACAACCCTTCCAAAAATAAAAAACTTGCAAAAAAAAACATGACAGTGTTGCACAAGCTGCACACGATATTCTCCTGGCAAAACAGTCACAGAATTCCAGAAATTAGCTGCCTGTAAATCCACATAAAAATAAAGTTAACACAAGAAAAACACAAGCATTAGGAATCATATTTCCCCACAGAAAAATACGGATATAATTTTAGTACAGAAACATTAACTAAATCATAGAGCTGTTGATAAAAAGCAGTTCTTGGAGACAGTAACTTTAACAGAGGAACATCAGCAAACATGGTAACTGTAACAGAGGAACATCAACAAACGTGGTTGAATAGCCAGTATTCTTTAAGTGATGTACTGCAATCTTCACCAAACAGTACAAATAGTAAAAATATAATAAAATATAAAACAAGATCAACATGTGGAAGGGGTCCCCAGCCATGGCTGACTGCTGCTGCTCAAGAGACGCCTTAGAAATGAAGCTGCACAAGGCTGCAAGACGATACTGAAGATTTTTAATAATTCTGGCTGCTTTTATACTTCCCTTCCACACAGTCACTGTGGCGGCCTGTAGGCTAATCCATTTTGGTGGGAAGTAGAGCTTTGGGAAGCTGGACATGTGCTACAGCCTTGGCAGGGTACAAACCATAGGCTACTGTAGAAGTGAGAATGACGAACATATTCCAGCTCAAAATGTACAAGATACTTAACATGAGGTAATGTCTCTTCTCTTGGCTCCCTCCTCAAGAATAGGATTTTACAAATCTGGCCCATGGCTCAGAGGGATAAAACAAAAACAAAGCCCTTTCTACACCCCAGATGACCTGGATTTAACCGGTGGCATGGGAGCTGGGGGAACCAGACAGAGGGAAGATGATGGGAGTGATCATCTGATGCCAGCTTCACCATGCTGGGGACAGGAGAGATGCTGCCTAGGCTTGCTACAACAGCAGCATTAAGAACCGAGTGAGCTCTGTGCTGCAAGAGGTATACTACTTGGTCAGTCTGCTGGACATGCATAGAATCAGACATGCATCTCCCAGAGGCAGTAGCTGCAAAGCTTGCAAGGCTGCTGCTGAGTGGGAAATGGCTAGGGCACACATCATGGTAGAAATACGAAAGAGAAGAACTGGTGGCAGCTAAATGTCAGCTGTTGGCAGGGAGAAGCAAAAAAAATAAGTAAGATTTTGTAGACAAAGCCTTCACTCCTCAGATGCCAAGCTATTTATGTCACTTCTTCCAAATTAAGCTTTATAATATTTCACAAATCCATTCCCTTTTTGAAGGCCTGATGAGGAGGTCCCTAACAGTTAACCAGCATGAATTTAAACTGGCAAAATATAATTGGAAAATACTGTACATAACTGTGTAAAAAAAATAATTCCCAGCCTCATTAAAGTAAAATACCAACACATTTTTGTGGTGCTCTGCTGGCTAAAAAATTCAGCTCAAAGCAATTGCACCTATACGTTATGACTTCTAAAACAAGGGACTGAGCCAAGGTAACTGCAGTAATACAGGAAAGAAAGGTGGCCCTTTAATCCAAACTATGTGGGTATCACAAAAGGTGGGAAGTTTAATGAAATTAGCTGTCTGACTATATGGCAGTCATTACCCCAAGACTTAGATTTTTGAATAAAGGGTGGAAAGAGGATGTGAGAAGGCATCTTTCAGGAAGTACAGTCAAATGGTGTACTTGAAGGAAAAAAAAAAAGTTCAACAAAATATCCTTGCAGGCAAAATGGATGACAGTTCCACAAAGCTTACCATGTAGGAAACAAGCTATTTGCATATATGGTGGAAATGCCTATAGGACTAAACTTTCTGAAAAGACTGGAAGTTTTGTAAGTACTGTTCCTTTTTAGGTTCTGCAAAGACTATGAAAATTTACCAATTTTTGTTCTGCATTCTCACTATTTGCAAGATGATGTACTTTTCATTTTACCTGTAAATAAATCTATTTAAACCAACAGTACTAAAGGCTGCTTCTTTTGAATGTTACAACAATATGTGCTCGTGGGTGGAGAAGGCATAAAACTCCCCCTCCCAACAAAATGCTACTTCTTAAAGACTAATAAAAAACAAAGTACTGAATAAAGGGCCACAAAGACCGCAGCTCTGAACAGAAAAATGTTATATTTGATAAATGGATAAGCGCTTTCATCTTATATTAAGACTTCATTAGACAAACATAAAACAAAGTCCAAAATTTAAAACCTTCAAATCACATGATCTTTTACTGCCAAAACTACTCCCAAATCTTTTAAAGAAACACAGCACCAAAGGCAATGCATACACAATTTTATAAACACTAATTGTATTTTTATGCATAAAAAATGTATACGTTTCATAAAGTCCCTATTAAATTGCCGAACGTTTCAAAGTTCAAATGTCATATGGTCGACATCATATGATCGAACTTTGAAAAGTTCGAAGGTGAAAGGCAACGGCTCCGTATGCACAGAATGGGAAAATTTCCCTTTTCTGTACTGAAGTGTGGTCTCAGAGTGGGTATATTTAAGTAGGGGGGTGGGGGGGATCAGGGTCAGAACATTAAAGTTATTTCTTTTTTATTATACAGTCGAGGTTTCAAGTTTCGCTCATATGTTCGAAATTTTGAAGTTTCGAATATATAATATAGACCCGTTTCATATATACACACTTTAGCTACTGTAAGCTTGTAATTTCAATAATGAAGAAATAGAAATATTACCATTAATGCCAGGATAAACATTAGTATTTAAATTGGAGTTGCCAAGCTAGCTCTCTCCTCCACTATTAGACCCCAAAGACCCCCCCCCACAAATGTTAGGGATAAGTTTCAATTTTTTATTGTGGTACAAGTTATGTCCAGGATATAAATTAATATGCTTTGCAAGGGCATTAGTCAAGATAGCCTTTTTGATATCCTAGAGATGCTCATACAATTTTCTCCTTTAATTGTTCTTTTGCATGATCCACCTTTGAGACCAACTGCTGATACAAGAGCATCAATTACAGCACTCCTAGCTAAATTTTTAGATTTTCAGCTAAAGGGTGTATGGAATACATCTGGCCATCTGAACAGAGATTCGTGGGATCTGCTGAATAAATACAATGAGCTGCCATTTGATTACAGGTTCATTTTTTGACCACAGATGTCATGGATTTTGTTTTAACTTGTATTCCACATGGTATAGGCTTGGATTGTTGTTTTTTAATTTTTAAAATTGGAAACCTCGGCTGCTCAGGACCAGATTAAATTTGTTCGTTGACCTGCTGTCCCTGGTTTTAAACAACTACATCACCTTTGACCAGTTTTTTCATCAGCTTAAGGGTATAGCCATGGGCTCTGCTTGTGGGTTCCTGTCTGCGAATATAATGAAAGTTGAGTGGGAGAAAAAGGTTTATTTTGGATGGTGCCTTTAGAGATTGTTGGTACCTGTATACCAGACATTTAGATGACATACTTCTTTTATGGAAGGACAGGGTAGATTTGATTCCAGGTTTTTTTTGAGTGTCTTAATAATACTACTGATTTTTGTTAATTTACATATGAAACTGGTAACGATAAAATACCTTACCTGGATGTATTGCTGATGAAAGATTATGCTGCTAAAGGGTTGATTAAGGATTTATAGGAAAGTGAACTTTTTGAATAGTTGTTAACATTTTTCTAGTGCTCATCCCATCTTCCAAAAGAACGGTGGTGTAAAAGGTCAATTGGTGAGGGCAGCAAAGATGACAAATATTTTTGATGATTTTTTGAATGAATGCCAGTTTATTAAGATGTTTTTAAGTAGAGGTTATCTGGAAAGTCAGAACATGCAAGTTTATTAAGATGTTTTTAAGTAGAGGTTATCTGGAAAGTCAGAACATTTTGGATGAGGTTATTTCGAAAAAAAAGAGTAATTTTTTTTTTACTCCTATTTTGAAGAGTGGGGGATCACGACATCTATGCGGGATTCAGGTTTTGTGAAAAGTTTTATTACTTCTTATAGTTGTTATAGTGGAGCTATTAAAATCTATTCTTATTAAAAATTGGTGTGTTATGACAGAAGGGAGACGGCCTGTTGTGGTGGATAGGATGGGTGCACGTTCTAAATCCTTCAAGTCTAATACAGTAACATTTAAAAATATTGTAAAAGGGATGAATCACTGCTTTAGATGCAATTATTGTAATTTTGTTAAGGAAGGTGAAGTGCATTTCATTAATGGTACTATTATCAGGATTTAGGGTAAATTTGATTGTACCTCTAAGGGAGTTATTTATGTTGCTATATGCCAGTTATGTTTATGTTTATGTTTTTATGTCGGTAAGATGGAAAGAACATTAAAGGAGAGAATGTATGAGCACCTATGGGATATCAACAAGGCTATCTTGACTAATGTCCTTGCAAAACATTAAATTTACATCCTGGACACGTGTTTCAATTTTTTATTGTGGAACAAGTTATTCATAACATTCGGGGGGGGGGTCCTTGGGGTCTAATATTGGAGAAGAGGGAGCTAGCTTGGCAGCTCCAATTAAACGCTAGTGTTTATCTTGGCATTAAATGGTAATACTTCTAGTTCCTCATTATTGAGATTAAAACTTACAATAAACTGTATATATATATATATATATATATATATATATATATTATATTTTCCTCGACTTGGCTTCTCTCGCTATATATATATATATATATATATATATATATATATATATATATATATATATATACATATATATATACATACACACACACACACGTTTTATACAATTTTATAAACACTGCAATTACAGTATATATTTTTATGTGTAAGTAATGCATTTGGTGCTATGTTTCTTTAAAAGATTTGGAGTGTTTTTGATGGAAAAAAGTGTAGTAAATTGAAGGTTTTAAATACTGGACTTTGTTTTATGTATGATGTCTGATGATGTCTTAATGAAATAAAAGACGAAAGTGCTCATCAAACAGAATGGTTTTCTATTCATAGTTGTGGTCTTAGTGGTCCTTTATTCCGTACTTTTATTAGATTGTAGTATTTGCTTGCCTTTTTAAAAGCTACCAGGAAAGTGCTCTACAGAGCTTTTTAACACAACCCAAAAAATCAAAGTTCTGCCCAAGTTAAAAATGACTGTGTGTGACAATAGGCAAGTCTCCATCATTAACTTTCCCGATCAACAAATGTTAAACAAATAAATAAATAAAAATTAATGCTGCATTATAAAAATTAATGCTGCATTTTAAAAGAGATGGGTGTCGTGTTGCCTAAAAAAATGTTGTGCCCAAATGGTGTGTTACTCCTGTCAAAAAGATCTCCATGGCAAGAATGGCTACAATGAGAAAAGAGTATAACCTTTGTACCCATATGGAGATGTGTCCTGGACAAAACTCCTCCTGGCAGTAAAAAGAAGTGTCACGTTTGTAGCAGTATTCTGTTGATGAAGCTGGACCACTTGTGTTGAACTAAGACTAGACTTGGCAACTGCAAACAGCAAATACTCAAGCCTTTGGCAAATTCTAACAAGGCACTTCAGAAAAGTAGAGTAGCCACTTGTCATCACCTGCTTAAGCTGGAGAGTGGCAAAACCACTGACCAGCACCAATTCAAAATGCCAACAGGCTTTTAGGGAAAAAAAAAAAAAAGACAATTAATACAGCACGGAGGCCTACCTGGTGTCCTTGGAAATGTATGCATCTCAAAAATAGTTGTCCTGACAGGAGTGGGTTAGAAATGTGACCTCTCAATTAGCTGGGGATTTACTAAAGGCATGCATTTGAAATTAAGAGATTTTGGCACGTGAAGAAGCTTCACCTAAAGCACAGTCCCTTAAGTTTTTCAACTGGGCATTCAATATGGACATCATTTAAGATCACAAATGGCTGACAATGCATATTTTAAATACTGCACTAAACCTGTATGCAAGTAAACATTTTAAAAAGCTTGGCAGTAGTCAAGTATGGACACTCACTAGTAACTTAAGTGGGCATTCCAGAGTGTCCAGAAGACGTCTGAAAGATTAGTTTTAGGAAAACGCCCATTATTAACTGAAAATACAAATCCTAAGTTAGAACGGTGTGCACCAATGGCTAATATGACAAGCCTTCACCATTGTTTCTCCCAAGTGGATGCCTTGCCTGTAAACAAGGAAACAGTCAACACCTGATATGGTTTGTTTTAAATGTTCTAGAAAAAGAGCATATAGGTAAACACTACACATTTTCTGACGACAATAACGTGCTTGCAAAAACTATCAGAGTTAGTCAACAAATTATACCTAAAAGTATGCCTATGAAATGTGAACCTATGAAACACGGTAATAATAAACAATCATTAGTGGCAGAAAATTCCAATGTGCCAAATGAAACACTGCAGGAGATAGAAAAGTGCAAGTATTGTTGGATTCTATGTCTCTGCAGCATACAATAGGTAGTAAGCAGAAAATCAAATACAATAAATGTATACCCGAGCACAAGAATGAATACCCTAAAACACATTTAGACGCACAAATACCTCTATGCAAAGTACAGCCTGTTGCTCTAATGCCCAACTTAACAATAAGGTGATTACTGGCCAATGCTTTAACCAATTTAAAAAGCCATGGAAGTTAGGGAGAAAACATTGAATAAGTTATACACTTCCAGAAATACACAGCACCATAAAAAAATGGTGTACAGCAACAAGACACAAAAGAAACTAAGATTTGGCTTGAGGTGGAAGGATTATATATATACTGGAGATACAATCTTGCTAAAAGGCAACACCTATTAAAATGAAGGATGTCAGTGAGGATATTTATGCTAAGACTTATCTTGAGACTCCAGCAGATGAAGAAATAAAACAAAACAGTTTAGAAACTGTCAAGGAAGGAGCCACAGTTACAAATACACTAAAGGAAGTAGGTGTGGAAACAGAAAAGAAAGGTGAATCTCATACTGAGAAACAGACAAGGGATCCCCAAGTGTTACACTTGACGCTACATTAAAGCAGAGGACCAAAAAAAAAAAAAAAACAGAAGCAGGACTCCAATGGTGAAAACATTGAGAAAAAGAAAGGAAAAGTTACTAGTAACCTGGTGAAAGTGTTTTGAGAGCTATCATTTTTAAATGATACATCAGATGAAAGGGAAAAAGGCTGCATGTGTATTTATAGAAGAAGCTACAGCCTCCACTTCATGCCAAAATTCTCATTACTGGTGAATTCTCTGGCCTCAAGAAAAGTCATGGCAATGTCAAGAAAGCTCAGTGAGAAAATGATCCAAGTAGACCTAAACAGGATATAGAAACAGTAGACTGGGAACCAAAGGAAAGAATAGCCCCACTTCATATAAACAATTTGAGCTAAGAAATTATTAGTTCTATAGGGTTACAAAAGAGAAAGAAATTATGATCCAATTACAGTAGAATGTCGATTATCAGAACATCTGTTAACTGAATGACTGGTTATCCGAAAAGTGGTCCCGGAAGTGACGCAGCATGCAGGAAGTGACATGTAGGCATACACTGTGGGTAAATGGGTAAATTTGTACAGCAGTGTGTGTACGTACAGAATGCTAAAGTAGAAGCAAACAGTATTAACCCTGAAAGACAAATTTACAATCACTAAAAGGCTCCAAAATGGTGAGTGTGTCACTAAATTAGCACCAGAATATACCACCAGAAAATCTACAATATGTGGCTTGCAGCAAAAAAGCAGTAATTGAATCTTTCATGACGAATCTTGATTCAGCTGATGGCTCTTCAATGCAAAAGACTATATACGAAGTTAAACGTCACTGTTTACAGGTGTTTTTTTTTCAAAAACAGTCAGTATGTGAACCAATGTCTGGTCCTTTGCTTTGCAAAAAGTGTTACAATTCAGTGAGAGAAAAAAAAAGTGGACCCTCTACAACTTTTCAAGCGAGTACCGGGTGGTTGAAACACTTCAAACCACTTCATGGAATTCATGAATTACACATTGAAGGAGAAAAACTCTCAGACAAAACTGCAGCCGAGACCTTTAAAAAGACTGGGAGAGAACTGAAGGAGGATACAGTTTGGACAATATTTACACAATGCTGACAAGACTGGGCTCAGTTGGAAGGCATTACCTACAGTAATGCTTGCCTCATGATGAGAATCTGTGCTGCGCCGGGCTATAGGGTTAGCAAAGATAGAATAACTTTGCTTGTTTGTGCCAATGCTTCAGGAAATCACTGCCTTCCCATTCTTTCAATAGGAAAAAGTAAAAATCCGCAAAGTTTTAAACATGTCAACATGAACTCAATGCCTGTTAAATACAGGTCACAAAAAAAAAAAAAAAAAAAAAAATGCATGGATTGATTGTGCACTTTTTATCAACTGACTTTTATAATGTGTTTGTGCCGGCCATAAAAGAAAACCAACTTGCAAGAAAAAGTTTTTCTGCTGCTTGATAATGCACCCTCCCATCCATCTTCCAGCATTTTAAACAAACTCTGAGTTCATACAAGTGTTGTATTTGCCACCAAATGTTACCACATGTCAGCCAATGGACCACGAAGCAATAGAGATAACTTAAGAGGTTACAGCATAATCAATTGGTATGCAAGCTACTTTTAACTAATGACTATGAAGAAAGTTATTAAAATGTACAAAACAATAGACCTAAAAGATGTGTGTTACATATCTTCTTCGTGGAGTGAATTAAAAAGGTCACTCTAGAATGAGCTTGGTTTACCACTCTTCACACAAAAAGAATAGACACTCCACTTACAGACAAAACAACTGTTGCAGAAATCATGCATATGATAGATGCAATATCGGGGTTTTCAGACTGTGAAAAAGAAGTTACTGAATGGCTTAGTCGTGATGCAGCTGACCTTGGATTTCAAACAATGGAAGATGATGAAATTGTATCTGTGATTACAGGGACCGGCACATCTGACATAGTTGGAGTCTACAACAGATTATGAATCTAATCCAGATATCACAAATCACTGTGACGCATTCACCTGTTCAGACAAAGCCCTCCTATGGTTTGAAGCCCAGGCTGAAAGTGATGCAATTCAATTAAACTTTCTAAAGAAAATCTGTAATTTAGCAGCACATAAAATGCATAGGTGCCTTAAATTAAAATAAACCTTGATTTCTTTAAAATTTAGTAGAATATTTACATATATAGTACACATTTTAATATGCATGCCCACTACTGTAATAAAACACATATAACCAAACAAATGAGTCTTTAGCCTTAATTGTCGCCTCACAGTAAGACGTTGTCCTGTTCAATTCTCAGCTAGAGCGTCTTCTGTGTGGAGACATGCGTGAATGGGCATACCTTCGTTGAAGGTTGTGCGTCGGGGCCAGCAACTCTGCACATAAAAATCTACTGCCAGTCATTAGCGGACCGGAGTTCCGCTGTGGCGACCCCTAACCGGGAAAAGCCGAAAGACACAACAAAAGTCTTTTATTTCATGCAGATGTGCATATCCTTTTAATGCATGATTATGAGAACAAATCACTTTTATGAACACACATCTCCCAAATAGTTCAGATAAATCGACATTCTACTGTATTAGTTCCACATATCTATTCTTAACTGACAAAGAAATATGGCAAAGACAAAAGCTGGAACTTTATCTACCTGGTACTGGCCTGGTGTTCTAAAAGGCACACAGTGCCCCTGCACAGCTTGCACACCTGGTCTTGTATTTAGGAATCTTTTGACACTTCTAGCCATCATGGATGTCCTACCTGAAGGCACAGCAACAGCCATTCCAAGTACTTTTGTAAAATCAACTTACAGCCACCAGTGCATCATAGCAACTATTAATTATGGAATGAAGTTGCCAGAGGCAGTATCCCCCCACAAACATTTAATACAAAGACCAGAACAAGACTACTAGAATTTCTTTCTTCTAGGGTACAAATCACCAAAACAAATCTTGTTAACCAAGACCAATTTTTGACGAGAGTAATGCATGAAATCTGTCAATGTTTTAAATGAAAAAGCTAAGAATATATGTAGACCCCAACAAACAGATTGCTTACCGAGCATTTTAATAACACTGTAAAGAGCGAGTTGCAGAAGGCTACAGAAGTAGATGGAAAAACTGCCTTCATATCTTCTCGGATTTAAGAAAGTACCCTAAGCCTCAACTGGATTCACACTGCTTTGAACTGTGCACGGCAGACATCCAAGAGGTATGTTAGATGCAGCAGACTAAAGCATATTTTATATAACACACACATATATTTTATATATATATATATATATATATATATATATATATATATATACATACATATAGTATATATATATATATATATATATATATATATATATATATATATATATATAAAACATATGCAGACAGCACAAGAGAGTACAGAATGAAAATCCTCATTTCAAAGACTTCTAATCAATGGATAAAGTACTTACGTTAGTCTCCACTGGTGAAAATAAGTTCTGTGTAAAGTGGCACAGACCTTTTGGAATTACAGAGAAAGCAAAATAAAGTGAATTATAAAGTGAGACAACTGAGAAAAAATAATATTTATTCCTAATAAAGTGTTCTAAAAACAATAGAAAGAAACTGAAGTTTTTATGGTATGTTGGCAAAGGAAGTTAATGTTCCCACAGCATGTTTAGGACTCAGAACAGGGGTGACATAACTAGTCACAGAAACAAAAAGTGATGGCACTGATATTAGAGAAGAAAGACATTCTCAAGAGTTGCCCAGTGGAACCAGTTTAATCCAGCACAACAGATAAGCTGTGCCTGGTGAGAAAGCACATTTAAAAAACAGTGCTGAATGTCAGAATCCTAATGCCAAAAGATGAGGAAGAGGTACAGAAAATTCTGAAACTTGGTGTCAATGAAGAATCCAGGAATTAGTGGAATAATCCCATAAGCCAATAAATGTATAAGGTTTTCCAATAATCTTTGAAGTTCAACAGAACATGAAAATATTTGCTATGCGATGTCCTTAGTGAACATATAGAATGAAAGATTAGGCAAAGTTAGGTTTCCATGCAATTATAACTTAAAGGTTTTGGGGAAATTACTATAGCTCCTGTAAATAAAAAAAATGGCATTTTTCCAAACTAAATTAGCACTTCACTAGAGTCCAGCCGTTCAGTCTACACAGATATACAACATTACAGAGGTTAATGGCCAAAATGGTTAGATCCACCTCAACATACAAGACACACATCCACTTATATCTAGATAATGGGGTAAAACTCTTGAGGATTAGACAAGCCATCTATTAAATTACCCAAGCCAAAACTGAATTGACTGCTAACCCAGGCAAGTATAAAATCAGGTCTGAAAGATGACCGCAAGATGCGCTGTAAAACAGACAGAAGGATATTGAAACTACAGACTGAATAAGATGTGGTCATACACACTTGACTCATGCCAACCATTAAGAAAAAGGTTAAGGCAAATTTGTAGGTGTAGGTAGCGGCTATCAAAAATATATTCCTAACCTTGCTACCACTACTACCAAAGACTGCTCCCTGACCAAGACAAGGGTCCACTATAATTTAAGTGGACAGATGAAGTATAATGAGCCTTTAAGTAAATGAAAAAGACAAACATCCTTACCATTCATTATCATCAACAGGAAGCTCAGAAACACTATTTGGCAAATGAGTGTGTCTTGAAATTAAATGTGCCCTTACCACCATAAAATATTAACTTATTAGGTAAAGAATTTGTACTGATAACTTACTACACATTTACAATCCTTTTATTTGTATAGCACTGTAATCAAAATGCTATTATGATGGGTTCTTCAGCAGTTTAACTTAAAGGTTCACCACTGTCTTGACTGCGGTCACATAAATGTGTATGGACTCCCTTGGGCATACAGCCTACCCATTAAAGCTAGAAACAGCTGATCTGTGCTGGGTTGGGATCATGTAACATCTTACTGCTTAACCAGAGACTAAGCCAAGGAAACATTATTTAATAGAAGAGGGGCAGGCAGAGAGTATGTAGGGGAACATGAAAAGGTAGGACATTTGTAGAAATGAGTGGTGTCTGGAGTTGAATCAAGGTCACTACCCCCTAGTAAGAGTTACATTCTTGACCTCTATGTGGACAGACAGCTGGGACTCCTCTATGGTGTAAAAAAATAAAGTTGAATGATGTGCCTGAAGGATAGAGTTCAAAAAGATAACCTTGAAACAAAAGAGACAAAGAGAGACAGACAGAGAATGGCTGGTCTCCTGCATATCATGACTTGCAGAATTGTTTGTACAACTTTGGGCAAACAATTTTCTGTATTGTATTATGCAAAGACTATGGCACAACACTGATTATACATTTATATATGCATGTTAAAAATACTGATGCTATAGTTATGCGAGTGAAATGCTCAAAAGTTGACATCTGTGAGGGCGTGGGAAGGATGAGCTCAGGTTAGCAGCAGTTTTCTTTAGCTTTGCCACTTGACAGATTTCTGACAGGAATTTTTATTTCTACGCAATCCTAACCAAGTTAGAAGTATCAGATTCTGTACATTTAAGTGCCACTTAGGATTGTATTAAAAATTTTATTCATTTTCTAAAATTTTTCTGTCAAACTACTTGGAAATTTCTACTCATCATCCTGACAGAGATAAGTTTCTCCAAGGCAAATTCTCAGGACTCCTTGTTCAGAAAAGAGTTTCAGTCTCTCCTAGCCAATATACAGCAGTAGTCACTGAAACTAGATATACTGGACACTAAAATGGATAATTTCAAGGAGAAGTGCTCAAAGCAGACAGAACACATTCATGAGGATTTACAGCTGCAGAAAACCCAGACTTTGGGTATTGAGCAATCACTTAATGACATAGAGGGAAGGCTAAGTGAGGGAGAAAATACTGAATTTTTGTTGAATAAACTAGATGACTTGGAGAACAGGTCTCATAGAAATAATACTTGTCTGGTAGTCCAAACGTGTAATAATATAGTGAATTTCCTGCCCTCCTGGTTACCCAAAGCCTTAGACCTAACTAAGGCACTATCATATGGAATTGAAAAGGCACATAGATCCCTGGATTCAAATTTACCTAAGAATAATCCTTCCATTAAAATTAACACTAAGATTTTTCTCATCTCAAGATAAATTGGTCCTTACTGCCTGGTCTAAGTCACATATTTAAATAAATGACAATACCATCTGTTTTGACAATGACTACTCAGCTGCTATTTACATAAATACACACACACACAGAAAAACACTTTGCCCATGATCAAAGAACTTAAAAAGAAACAAACAAAAGGTCTATTTTTTTTAAATTTCTGGACAGACAAATATTTCTTGTTGACGGAATTAAAATATTTGAAGACCTGGACTCAGCTATGACTTGCACAAAATCCAATAAGATTCTGGACAAAACAGAAGATATGGATTGGTTTGGTAAGTCTTTGAAAAGAGCAGCAGAAAAAAATAAAGTCAAATGGCAAAAAACTGAAGGATAAATGACTTCATTTTCCCTTTTTTTTCCCCACTCATAGTAGTAAAATGTGCTCCCCTCTGCTTTTTTGCAAATGTTTCCAATATAGATTTACTTCCCACCTATCTTGGGAAATGAAACAGGAATTGTGGATACTCTTTTCTAAAAGGTAACAAGCATGTCTGACTATTTATCTGTGTTGACCAGTTTTGGCTTTTAATGCTTTTCATTTTCCCTTACTTATAAAAGAAGTGATTTCGTTCTTGTTTTAATATTTTGTATAATCTCTCTTTTGCCTTATTTGCTTTACTAATATTCATGCACCTTCCCATCGGATAATTTAACTAGATTTACACAGGTAATTTTAGATCTCATATCAATGCTGCTTCTTTAATGAATTTTAATATACATTTATGTATTATTTAATTTGAACTGTATGTTCTGATGTGAATCAAGTCTGTGGTATGTATCTGGCTTCTTTTCTGATCAGTTGTCTTCCACCTAGATTGTGGATGTTGGCCGTTTATTTTCCTTCTACCCTGTTCTCAGCTCTGGGAGGTGTAGTAGTTTGTGTGTTGAGTGGGTTATGCTTTGTTTACTTGCCTGCGTGTTTAAAACTGTGGTCATTTGTACTCTTGGATGGGTTTCCTATGAGTTGACTTATTTGCCTTTTATTGGCTTATAAATGTGGTTCTGCCTGTGTACAGTGGGGATTAGGGAGGTTGCATTAGACAAGCTGTAGTATTTCCTACTGGTGTGTTTTGTAATCAGATTTGTTAGTCTAAACGTTGTACTTTCTTTTTTTTTTCTTTTTACTTTGTATTGTTACATGCAATCAGTTGGTTCCTTTCCTTTTGCTCATGCCTTTTCTGTCTTTTGAAAGCTTGATGTTTTCTTCAATAGCTTGAGCATACTGGGTTTCCCACTGAAAATTGCACCTTTGGACTTGCTTTCAGCTGAGTGACTTAATCCGCTGCTTCCTCGACTGTTGGGTTACAATTGGTCAGACATTTTTACATTCACTTAAAAGGGAAGTAGCTCTTATAATTACAGATTGCATTGCGTAGGAAAACTTATTACATGCTAGATGTTGAACATTTTTATAGCCTTATTGTTTACTTTTTATATTGTCAATAACAGACGGACATAATGCCTCTCAATTGTACAGATCTTCATAGAACTATTAAAGTTTTTACCCTTCATTTTTGATTCCTTTTTATGAAGCTGACAGGTTTTAGTAAACTAGTGAAATCTGAAGTTCATGCCTTTTGCCAGTTTAGATTTCTACTAAGTGTTCAGATTTTTGCCTCCTACTTTTGATCCATTACTAGTGAATCCATGGCTTTGTGACAAATTGGTGGCAAATCATTTAAGACTGATGTCAAAGACTGGCAGTAGTCATTTGAGTTCCTGACTTTGATGCATCACTCAGAGATTTAGTGTTGATGCAAGTTCTGTTTTATCCATCTATCAAAATTCTAAAAGTTATACTTGGGATTGTCTCTGTCTTTGGACTTTGTCTAGCTGCTGTTAGCGGCTTTATCCTGATCTCTTGTTTTAACTGGTGAAAGCCATGCTATTGAAGCAGAGTGATAATACTCCTTAGAAGTTTGCATTCCTGCTTTTTAGAGAATAGAAGTTGTAGGAGCATCACTTGGAATTGGCCTATTAGAGCTTCTGACATTTTTGTTTATGGTTCTATTTGAACTACATGACTAAGCAGGTTGAGAGGTATGGTTACCATCCTTCCATAAATAAATAGTTTTATTTCCTGAGACTTGAGTATTTATTCTATTAATGCTTTTAGCACATTTATATTTTGTATTTGGAAAACAATGCATCTTGTCTATCATTTATCCTTATGCAGTATCTATGGGGTAATTACCCTTATTTTATAAATAACTATTTTCTAGACTTCTGATGAAACAGCTTAAATAATATGAATTAATAATGGATATAAACCACATAGATCTTTGAAAAGAAATGGGTTAGGGTAGTGGTCCAAATGTGATACACACTCCATATGAAGTATATACATGGCTTCTTAAGCAGTGTGATTAACATGACTATACATTTTAAAAACATTTAACATGCTTAACCTTTATATTTTCATATAGTTAGTTAAAAGCAGTGTTGATTTTTTTTTTGTATATTCATTAATATAAGAATCCTTTTTATTATCTAATTTATACCGAAGATATTCTAATTAACCATGGACTGGTTTTGAAATATATTTAACTTTGTTATTCTCAAAGAAACACAAGACATTTTTAAACAGTCATTTATACAAATGCATCTTACTGAACAGTTGTATAGTAACGTAATCACAAAATGTTATATCTTTTCCAATTTGTGGTTAATGTTCTTAAAAATAAGAAAAGTTTCTTTAAATGGGTCAATTCAGCTTTGGAGGAGTTTAAAATGTCTTGGGAGATGACTTTCCCCCACCACTTATTAGAAAAAATATCTATGTAAACCACTTGCTTGTTAGGTGGTTGGCTTGGGCAGTGAATGTTGTTCAGGCTAGAAGTATTTGACTCCATGGGGGGGCTGTTGGGATTTAGAATTTTGGGTTTATTTTGCATAGGGATTTTTTGTTTTTTCTTGGTGTCTACTACTTATAGGAATTGGATTTACATGAATCACAGGTTTATTCAGAGTTGGAGTGAAGACGTTTTTATAAATCAGAATTAATGGTTATATTACATGTAAACTCCTTCACTGTGCTACATGTCACATTTAAAATGTATATCTATTAATATCAATGGATTGAATAACGGTTGCATGAGGGGAAGCCTATACAAATTTCTGAAATTCGTATAAGAAGATAACTTGGGAATTAAACAGTTCGTCATTCCTTGTTATCTAGTTCTCACCATTCTTAAAAGAAGAGAGTAGCAGCTATACTGTGGAAGAATTCTATACCTGTACCGTAAGTTACTGATACACAAGGATGGCAAAGGTATGTTTTGCTCAGTTACATTACAGCTCAATAGGAAATTATATTACTTTAGTTAATATCTATTGGATTCCAGGGATAGGAATTAACACTAAAACATTTAAACCAGATTGTTCAAGTATCTAAAGGAAATATTATTCTTGCAAGAGATTTTAAATTGTATTCTGCCAGAGAAAAGATTCTAATACTTACGGTAAAAAGGAAATTTTACCCTCACCTAAAGCCTTAAAAGATTTTACTGATACTTTTCATATTAGGAATATTAATGACTTTTCTGATCCAGATTTTTTTGTTCATTTTCTCATAGGCATGGTACATGTTCTAGAAACGACTCTGTTTCAAATGAGTTAATTAACAGTTAGGGTAAGGTTAAAGTAATTTCATGTCCTCTCTCAGATCATAACGCTATAACGTTTGAATTGATGCTTAGATCAAAGAGTTGTGTCCAGATTACAGGAATACCAGCTTATATAACAGACTTAAAGACTTTAAATATTTCCTTACAACAAAAATTCAGCTTTTTATTAACTCCAATTGCATCAGTGAGACATCTGAAATATATATTTGTGATGCACTGAAAGATCATTTGTATGGAAGAGGTGCTAACTGGTATATGAATAAAAAAGGTACTGGAATAAATATAAGTGAGCTACAAGGGAAATTGATAAATTAAAACTACTTGACCAAAAAAGTAAACTTAACAGAAGAAATTAATGCTTTAAATAGCAAATATTTAGAAATTTTAAATCCTAAGACCATGATAAACTTAAAGAGGTTCAAAATTATAAGCTGTTATTGTTAATCCAAAGTTTTAGAGTAATTTAGCAGTTAGGACTAAGAGGTTTTGTAAGCTTAGTCACATGGTTTTGTAAGCTTAGTCACATTAGAGAGACCTAAAAATAAGAAAACTTGTTACTGAAATGGGGGATATAATAAAGGAATTTAGAGACCACTTTAATAAAATTAATCATGAATCTGTACTATTGGATGCCAAAGTAGTAATTAGATAATTTATTAAAAAGTATATAAAAATAGGCTCTGATATTCAGATTGAAACACCTGATAAACCAATTTCAGTGTTTGAAATTCTCATTATTAGTACTTTAAAACAAAATAAGGCCTCAGGCAATGACAGAATTATTACTGAAATATACAAAAATTAATGCTTAAAGAAGCTTGAACCTTATAATTACCTAGTTTTTTCCTTGTGTAAAGATTTGACTAATGTCCCTCCTTCAAGTATACTCCTCTCTCCCATATTAAAAGCTGACAAAGATGCTACTAAATGTTCTTCTTACAGGCCAGTTTTTTTTAAATGTTGATTATAAAATGCTCATGTCTATTCATGCTATTAGACTGAAGACTTTTCTTCCATTTTTGATGGCGAAGACCAAACAGGATTTATTTTAAATAGGAATACAGAACAGTTTACTATTGTTTCTTTGAATGGCACAACACTTGCCATTCGAAACAACGAATAGTAACACTGGAAATTATGAAAAAGAACAGTGAAAAAGTCGAACCAAATGTCCGACACATTTGATTAGACATTGTTGCTGAATGCAGCACGTGATAGCCGTATAAGAGCTGATGTAAATCAGACTCCTATATGACATATCATGGTTTTGCACCCCCGCCCCCCAACACATACATTCTAACTCCAGGATTGCACTACAGTAGGGATATGGATGAATTTCCAATCCCCACTGTACCACGATCCCCATGCAGATAGCCTAATTACACTTATGCAAATGCAGTAGTGCATTCGCATAGGTGCCTTTGACTATCTCATCAACTATTGTTTGTGCGCTGGACATTCGGATTTTCGGCACACTGCTGCCGACGGAACGTAGTTCGCACAAACAATAGTAAACCACACAGAAGATAAAAAAAAAAAAAAAAATTAAGAGTACTACCCATACTTGATTTTACTAATAATTCAAAAGATAATTTGACTCATCAGTTGTGTTTTTGATTCTGATAATTGGAATGATCTTTTTCTTGTTTTAGAAAAACTGGATTTCTAATTTTTCACAACTTATTTTACAAAGGATGTCAGGCCTGTGTTTAGATTGGTACAGTCATCCCTTAATCCATTCAAATTCTTAAGGGAACTAGACAAGGTTGTCCTTTATCTTCTTTGCTTTTCACTCGTTATACAGCCAGTGGCTAATTTTATAAAGCTGAATTCAGAAACTGAGGGTATTACATTACTGAATTAACTTCTAAACTACAACTGTTTGCAGAGGACATCCTTCTTACTGTTAAAGGAAACAATGGTTACCTTTCTGCTATCTTTGGGACAAAGGGAGGTTTTCAAAGGAAATCTGGTCTAATCTTTAATGATATTTTATTAACTAATACTAATAATTTGAATAGATTCGCCAAACAGATTCTTTAAGAGGGTAAACTAACCTACTTAGGAATAATATTAGCCAATAATAGAGAATAAATTTTAAACTATAATAGTCTAACCATCATAAAAAAATCTCACAACAAATGCAAAAAACTTCTTCACAATGGATTTTACCAAAGATATACATTATACAGGCTTTGTCTTTACCACCCCCTAGATCATACATAAAGGGATTTAATTCACTGATTTGAAAGTTTTTCTGGTTTCCTAACAAACCTAGAGTAGCTCTAGTGGCCTACTGGGGGAATTGGTCTACCAGATTTAGAACTGTAGTCCATTTCTTCTGTAATAAAAAAACGTCTATATTGATTAACAAATATTTCTCAGCAAAAATAAGTTGCAAAAAAATTGTTTTAACACAGATAAAACATCCAATAACAAAATACTAATATAAAATAATATTTTAACACCTAAATAAATGTATTATTTCACAGCTAATGTTTCTCATTACATGTCATTTCTATTAAAGATATTTAGGAATTTTACCTATAGAAATTCAGCTTATAGAGCTTTGATGTGCCTTTTTTCATACTGTTTTACGCAAAGCAATAGTCCTTCAAACCTCTCCAAGATGCTGTTATTTAAGGAAAATCTTTCTTACTGATTTCAACTGTTGACTAATGATAAATTGCACTCAGTAGATTTAGCAAATATAACAACTAAATTACGTTTAGTTGGAAATATAATATTGCAGACAGCTCATGGATAACAAAATTAGCCTAAATTCACCAAGAATAAGAATTTCTGTCTCTAAGTTATTAAATCTTCTGATGATATACACACAGCAGAATTTACCTAATACAGGTATGCTTTTTAAGCTATACAAAGCGATTAAAAATGAAACAAAATTATACCGAGTTACTGGGAGAACTTTACATTATTTAATAATAACCCAATAAATATGATAAAAAAGAACAATTCTGGCATCGTCTAAATGGACTACCTCTTAAATGGAGATTGTTCTCTTGGAACTAGAAGTTATGTACTCACCATAACGTTCGATGTATGTGGTCCATCTCGCCTCACATTCTTACTCACGGGTTCGGAGCCGAACATCGGCTCCGACTCGGCCAACTTATTTTTCTAGCACAAAGTCTCTAATTGGCTGGGCTAACCTGGTATCCCATGTTGCACCGCTCCATAGCCCCAGATCTAGTTTGCAGCAACCTATAGTCACACCTCATGCACAACCACAGTTCAGTAAGGTAGAACACTATCCAGGGTAGCAAAGAAAAAACAACCAATACCAAAGGGTACTGAAGTCAAAATGTCACCTCCAAATCCTCCAGGAGGGGGGACAGGTGGAAGGGAACGTAAGAATGGGAGGTGAGATGGACCACATACATCGAACGTTATGGTGAGTACATAACTTCTAGATGTATGTGGTCCAATCTCTCCTACATTCTTACTCACGGGACAGCGTCCCCAGCACCTCTATCCTGGGAGGCTCAATGGAAGATGCGCCTGAGAACAGTGGAACCAAAGGAAGCCTGGCCCCTAGAAGCCATGTCTAATTTGTAATGAGTAATGAAGGTGTGGGGAGAAGCCCACGTGGCCACAGCACAAATTTCATCCAAAGATGGCCTGGAATGATATGCTACTGAAGTGGAAACAGCCCTCGTGGAATGAGCCTTGATGGGGAACGGCAACTTTCTGCCTGCTGACGAATAGACATAAGAGATGTAATCAGAAATAGATCTGGAAATAATAATCTTACAAATAGGGAAACCTGTTCTATTTTCTGAAAAGGACACAAACAGTTGGTCAGACTTACGAAGTTGTTTTGTCATGTGTAAGTAAAATCGAAGCTGGCTGTGCAAGTCCAACTGATGAAACTTGAACTCTGCCTTGCTGGAAAACTGAGGGAAGAAAACTGGCAGCTCAATGGACTGATTGAGATTAACGGCAGAGGTTACTTTCGGAATAAAGGATGGATTAGGTCTCAAGGAAACCCTGTCCTTATGAAAGATTAAATACGGAGATTTGATGGACAACGCTTGAATCTCCGACACCCGTCTGGCTGATGTGATAGAAGACTGCATTCTTAATAGCTAAGACAGAAATTTTAATTCACTGGTGGCAGCTGGCTCGAAAGGTGATGAAGTCAGGGCCTGTAAAACAAAATTTAAATCCCATGGCATGATGGGTTCTGACACAGGTGGCCGTAGCAACAAGGTGCCCCTCAAAAAGGCCTTACATAGTTCATGAGCCATGAGAGAAGGTTCGTAAGAGGTATGAAAATTAGAGGTATGAAAGTTAGAAATGGCGGCCAGCTGGACCTTAATGGTCGCAGGAGCAGAACCCTGCTGAAAAAGTGTGGACAAAAAAATCTAAGACAGCAGGGATGGGGGCTGTGAAAGGACCCAGTCCCTGGGCCTGAGGCCAAATTGAAAATCTTTTCCACTTGCTGGAGTAAATCTTCCTGGTAGAAGATTTATGAGAAGATAAAATGTGTACTACCTCAAGTGAAAAACGATGAAGTCTGACTAAAGATGGAAGTGGAGTAACCAGGCTGTCAACCTGAGGGTACGCAGGGAGGGATGGGACTGTCTCGACATGTGTGTCAGTAGGTCTGTTGCTGGGTCCAGAGCCCTAGGACTTTCCACTGCATACTGATGAAGAAAGTAGAACCAGACTTAGTGAGGCCAGTGTGGGGCAATTAGAATCATCTTGCTTCCCGAGGAAATGGCTTTCTGAATCACTCTTGGTAGCAGAGGAAACGGAGGGAAAGCATAGAGCAGACCGGGAGGCCAATCGTGGACTAGAGCATCCCTGGGTGACTCCCTCTGTGGGGGGATCAGAGTGAAGAAGTTGCTGCACTTTGCATTGTGGGGATTGGCAAAAAGGTCACAGCAAGGCTGACCCCACCTGTTGAAAATCTGTTCCGCAACTCGACGGTTCAGGGACCACTCGTAAGACATCAGAATAGATCTGCTTAGCCCGTCTGCTATCACATTGGCCTTCCCCGGAATGTGCATTGCCACTAGGAACAGTCGGGAAGACACTGCACACTGCCACACTCGCATGGCCTCTCTGCATAGGGGGTAAGATCTGGTTCCCCCTTGCTTGTTCAGGTACCACACCACGGACATGTTGTCTGAGAGAATCGCAATCGTTCCTAGAGGGAAGAGAGCTCTGCAGTGCTTGCAACGCCAGTAACACCACTTTCATCTCTAGAACATTGATGTGCAAATGTACCTCGTGATCTTGCCAGGTGCCTTGGACCGTCCTGCCAAGATAATCCCCCCCCCACCCCATCTGGGAGGTGTCCATGGTCACCGTGGCAACCGGTGGCATAAGAATAAACGGATTCCCTTTGTTCAAGCTGGTGGAGCATAGCCACCAACAGAAGTTTGCACTGATCAGTGAGTAGGATCAAATGGGATATGGGAAGTTTCTGAAAGGACCATTGGGCAGAGAGTAGCCACTGCAGAAGCCTCATGTGTAATCTGGCTAGAGGCACTAACATAATGGTGGCTGCCATAATCCCAGGAGCTGTAGAACCCATCTGGCCTGAACCTTCTTGAGGGGTAGCAATGCGCGAACCTGACCCTGCAACACCTCTATCATTTCTTGGGGCAGGAATGCCCGCATATGGACGGTGTCTAGCTCTGCACCTATAAATGTGACCCGCTGTGACGGCAGCAAGGCAGACTTTCCCCAGTTCAAGGTAATTCCTAGTTGATGACAAAGGGCAATAGTCTTTTCCCTGGCCTGAATGAGAAGACGCTGTGGGGGCGGTGAGGAGCCAATTGTCCAGGTATGGAAACACTTGGAATCCTTGACGTCTCAGGTGAGCTGTCACCACTGCCAAATACTTGGTGAACACCCTGTGGGCTGTGGTGAGACCAAAGGGCAGGGCATGAAACTGGAAATGACTGGCTCCCAGCCAGAAGTGTAAGTTACTCCTGGATGCCCTGTCCATTTTGATATGTTAGTAAGCATCCTTGAGGTCGATGAAGCACATCCATACTTCTTTTCACAGTAACGGAAAAATAGACTGAAAGGTGACCATTCGGAACTTGGACTTTAGAACGTAGAGATTCAGTCAGCTGAGATCAAAGATGGGACTGAGGTCCCCTGTTTTTTTCGGCACAAAAAATAGTCTTGCGTAAGTCCCTAATCCGATCTGGTCTGAGGGGACAGGTTGGATGACTCCTTTTTCCAGCAACTTTGACATTTTTAATGTTGCGTGATCCCTTTGATTGGGTGGAACGTCTGGGATTCTCTTGGGTGGAGGGGGGTCTGACAACAAGGGGATGGAATAACCTCCGGTAACTATATGAAGCACCCATCGATCCTGAGTGATACTTGCCCAGGCTTCCAGGTACAACGAAATGAGGCCCCACGACTGGCTCCGGAATAGCACAGTCGGGCAATACATCAGGGACGATGATAGGAAGGCACGCGAAAGGAATCACGGTCTCCCAAATTGCGAGGGCCAGGACGGCGTCTACCAGAATAGCCACCCCCTCCTCTGCCTCTGGAGGGGGACTCACCTTGAGTGGCAAGGAAAGACTTCGGTGACTTTTTGAACCACATTTTTCTTCCTCCCCTCTGAGCCTTGGGGTAAGGCCTAGATGGAAGGGAAAACGGACCCCTACGGCAAACAGGGTCTTTCCCTCTTGCTCGCATCTGGTGAGGGTGTCTTTCACTTTGGCCCCAAAGAGTGAGGACCCATCAAAGGGGCGTCAGTGAAGGAAGACTGAAGGCCTCCGCGAAATGACACAGGCACATTCCAGGCTTGCCTCCTAAGGGCTACACCTGAGCTATCTGCCCTGCTCGCCCCCTCGGCTGCATAAGATATGAGCCTCAGACAAGTTGACAATTGAGCCAAGAGTAGACAACTGGGCGTTAACCATCTGTGTTAACGCCTCAGGTACGTTACCTGTTAGTGTATCTCCTAACTCTTTAAGGAGATCTCTCTGGAGCTGAGTAAAATGGCAAAGATAATTCAGAGACTGAAGGGTGAAGGTTGCTGAAGAGAGGGTACACTTCCCATACCGATCCATACTCCTGGACTCCTTGTTAGGAGGATGGAAGGAGGAAGAAGACTCCGCTACTTCCTGCTGAGTGGCCGCCGCCACCACCATGGCATCTACAGAAACCCCTTTGGACAGGAACTCTTTCCCAGGGGGAGCTGAAAGAAATTTATTAGGGTGTCTGGGTACAGGTTCCACCGAGTCAGGAGTCTCCCACGCCCTTCGACAGATCAAATCTAGGAGCTCATCGAAGGGCGGAGACACCCAGGAGGCGGGTTGAGCCCCAAAGGCCTTGAGGAATACAGACTCCTCCTCAGAGGGGGTTTTGGATGACCAGCCGCCTCTCTGCCTCAAAATCTCCAGGATGTCGGAGAAAGAGACATCGGAGGACGACTTGGGGGCCCCTCTGACTCTTCGAGGTCGGTATCAGAAGTGAGAGACTCATCCTGGGAGTCTATGTGCTTCCTCTTGCACAACTTCTTTCTTGGGGGCTCCTCAAGCACAGACTCAGAGGGACCCTCAGAAAGCTGGGGACCGCTCATGGGGGTATCCCCAGACCTTGGGGATCCGTCAACTGATAGGGGGACATCAGAGGCTCTTGCCAGTGTGGAAGGGGATGGAATGACCAATCCGGGTGATGTCAATGACGATCTGGCCAGTGCGCTCCTCATGGCCTCGAAGGCTGGTCCCCCCGAATCAGAGGACCAACCAACCTCTGAGGCCATGACCGGAGCTGAAGTTCCCCAAGCCGAAGTGCCGAGAGGGAGGCTTGGAACAGACAAAAGTCCCAAAGTATCCACCTCGGGCCCGACAGAGGAAACCCAGGTTTTGAAACCAGAGGACTGAGTCGACATGGTTGGAGCCAATGTCGGCACCGATAAAACCTTAAGAGGTATCGGAGCTTGCAGAACATCACCCGGAGCAGAAAACTCCGGCTCTGAAGACAAGGAGGTGCTCGGAGGAGGAAACATTGGTGCACTCATCAGGACTGGCTCCGGAGCAGACTGGGTCGGAGCCGAAAATAATTTTGCAAACACAGGCAA